>NC_092708.1:29079455-29209455 GCF_047496885.1 Scyliorhinus torazame
GGGACAGTGACTATTGGGTAACTGTTTGTCAGTCTGCCAGCAGATTCAGCCAATACTCATTCATTCTCATTGTGTAATCTGGAATATTATGAAATTAGTGTTCGTCTTTTGCAGTGCCCCTTGGTGTTGGCAGATAAGTTTTTGAATCAGTTTCAGACAAATGATTGTTAATATTGGATTCAGTCCATGGATTAGTCTCTGTAAATAGAATACGAAGAGGTAGAATTAAAATGCATTTTTTTTCCAGAAATGTTTAAATTCATAAATCTATAGTGAATGGAAACTAAATGTGAACCTAGCCTGATATTAGTTGGAGGTGTGAAGCTGAACCACGTATGCCATGAATATCCAAGGTTTAGTTTGTTGCTAATTTAATCTTAGCTGGGACATGGTGACATGATTTTGACTTGTGGTGTGGAGAAGTTCGAAACCAGCTAGGTTCTCCTGTTACCAAGTGGGAGCAGTGACCATCTGGGTGGAAGATTGACAATGGATGGGATTGGACTTGATGACATCTCACAGTTGAATTGCCTGTTGAAACGCCACTCTCCTGGCTTGCATAGGAAGAATGGTCATTGGGTTATTGTAACATGAGGCTCCATTGGTATCCTGACACAAGCCACCGCCTTTGAGAGCAAGGGGAATTGGGGAGTGGTGCGGATTCTGCAAAGTGTAATTGTAACGTAAGGGTTACTGGATACTTTTGGGTGGAGTGGATATGATTGCACTGTTTATGAATAGCATTGCTGCTATGTGAATGACCTGACTCACAAGCAGTAGAGTGAATGTGAGTTAGAGGCAAGGTGGAATCTGTGCTTTCCATTTACTCATAAATTACAGTAACCAGACTCCTGAGTACAGCAGAGTTGTTGATAAAACAATGCAAGTGTGTGGTGGATAGCTAATTAGCAAAGATTGGTGTGTGAAATCTGTCGGTTGTGATTGACAAAGGGAGTCTGGTCTCACGATATTCAAATTGAATATAATCTATCCAAGGAGAGACTTTCATTGATAGAACACATTAGTAATATGTCTGAAGGTTTTCCATAGGAATACCTTTGGCCATGGGAGTTCCAGTGCTTAATGCACTGAAGTCTTCTTGAGCTGCAGTCAGACACAGTTGTAACGTTCCAGGGAAGTACAATCCGATTAAAAGATCTGGTAATTTGTATAAATTGGGTTGGTTGAGGGATATGTATTGGTCATGGTATGGGCAGAACTCCCCTCCTTTGAAGTAGTGCCCTGGGATATTTCATCTTCATTTGAAAGGGCAGACAGGACAAAGGATTAACATTCTATCCAAAAGTGCCATGCTCTCAGCACGGTACTGAAGTATCATCCTAGATTGTGTTTGGAGTCGAGGTTAAACTTGTGAAATTATTACCTCTGTTGATTCCTTCAGAATTGTAATAGTCATTGAAAGCTTTGGGTGTAAATTGGCAATGGGTTAAATATATAAAACAGCTGGCAATTAATTGTTTCTGCATATTAACATTTTTTTTTTTGGAGTACCCAATTCTTTTTTCTTCCCAATTAAGGGGCAATTTAGTGTGGCCAATTCACCTACCATGCACATCCTTTTCGGGTTGTGGGGGTGAGAGACTCTCCGACGTGGGGAGAATTGTGCAAATTGAACACTGGTCCGCAGTGCTAACCACTATGCTGCTCCCTGTATGCATATCTTTGTACAATTGGGCTGGAGTGCAAGCTTCTCAAAACAGCATGGCTGTTAACAGTTGCGCATGTTAGATTCATCACTCCAGGCAGAGATAGCTCACAGCTGCTGCATGCTTTTCATTCCAGGTTATAGCTGATTATTCTGGTCAAATTTTCATTAAATATTATACTTGAAATATTTGCATTTATATGGCACTTTACACAACCTTCAGACAACGCAGTTCAGCCAATTTATGCACAACTGATATTCTAAATTAACACTTTTCTTTTTGAATAAACATATTTTATTGGGGTATTTTTGGTATAGAAACAACAACAAAATAGATAATATACATGAAACCATAAACATAGTGCAAAAACCATTTACCTTTCGTACAGGTCCCACCCTTATTACTCCCCTACTCTAACATAAACTACCCCCCCCCCCCCCCCGCCATTCCCCTCTCCTGCTGACGATTAACTTTCCGCAAGGAAGTCGACGAACGGTTGCCGCCTCCGGGTGAACCCTAACAGTGAACCTCTCAAGGCAACCTTAATTTTCTCCATGCAGAGAAAGCTAGACATGTCCGATAGTCAGGTCTCTGACTTCGGGGGCTTTGAGTCCCTCCATGCTAACAGTATCCGTCTCCGGGCTACCAGGGAAGCAAAGGCCAGAACGTCTGCCGCTTTCTCCTGGATTCCCGGGTCTTCCGACACCCTGAAAATCGTCCCCTCTGCACCCAGCACCACCCTTGTTTTTGAAACCTTGGATTTGACGTCTGCAAACCCCTGCCAAAATCCCCGAAGCTTTGGACATGTCCAAAACATTTGGACATAGTTCGCTGGTCCTCCCGCGCATTTTGTGCACCTGTCTTCCACCCCGAAGAATCTGCTCATCCGGGCCGCTGTCATGTCAGCCCGGTGCACAACCTTAAATTGTGAGCCCGGTCCTTAAATTGTATCAGGCTGAGCCTGGCACATGTTGTGGACGCATTGACTCTACTCAACGCGTCTGCCGATAGACCATCCTCTAACTCACCTCCCAGCTCCTCCTCGGTCTGCGTCTCCTCTGACCCCATAAGCTCCTTTATAGATGTCCGTGACGCTTCCCTCCCCTACCCACCCTCGGGAAATTACCCGATCCTGAATCCCCCTCCGTGGTAGGAGTGGGAAGGTTGCCACCTGTTTACAAAGGAAGTCCCGCACCTGCAGATATCTGAATTTGTTTCCCCTCGCCAGGCCAAACATTTCCTCCAACGCCGCCCCCCCATACTCGGAAAGCTCCTCTCTATGAACACATCCACCATCCTCTCAATCCCCGCTCTCCGCCATACCCGGAACCCCCCATCCATACTCCCTGGGGCAAACTGGTGGTTATCACAAATTGGGGCCTGGACCGATACTCCCACTGGCCCCAAAGTCTCAGGGCTGCCACCACCATGGGGCTGGTGGGGTACCACGCTGGCGGGAGTGGCAGAGGTGCAGTTACCGACGCCCCCAGACTGGTGACCTTACAAGAAGCCGCCTCCAAACGCACCCGTGCCGACCCCTCCCCCACCACCCACATCCTGATCATGGCTTTGTTAGCTGCCCAGTAATAGTTGCTAAAATTTGGCAGCGCCAACCCGCCCTCTCCCCGGCTCCGCTCGAGCATTACCTTCCTTGCCCGCCAGACAAAGCCCGTGATCACCCTGTTGACCCGCTTTAAAAAAAGTACTGCGGAATAAAAATGGGGAGACATTGAAATACAAATAGGAACCTCAGGAGGACCGTCATTTTCACCGTTTGTACCCTCCCGGCCAGCGACAACGGGAGCGTGTCCCATCTCCGGAAATCGTCCTTCATTTGGTCCACTAGCCGGGCCAGAGTCAATTTATGCAGCCGCTAAATTAACACTTTTTAATAGTTAATATTGGTCATGCCACTGTGGAGAACACCCCTGCTCCTGCGGGATCTGTTCATTTGTGAGGAAAGGTAGGTTGGTTTGATGTCTCATCTGAAAGATTGCTGCACTTCTCGGTCTTAATAATCATAATCTTTATTAGTGTCACAAGTAGACTTACATTAACACTGCAATGAAGTTACTGTGAAAATCCCCTAGTCACCACATTCCGGCACTTGTTCAGGTACACCGAGGGAGAATTCAGAATGTCCTATGTCCAATTCACCTAACCTAACAAGCATTTTTTCGATACTTGAGAGGAAACCGGAGCACCCGGAGGAACCCCACGCAGACATGGGGAGAACATGCAGACTCCGTACAAACAGTGACACAAGATCGGAATTGAACCCGGGACCCTGGTGCTGATCACATGGCCATTGAACTTGAGGCTTGGCATGATTGATTCCCTTAACAATAGGGGATTCCTGATTTTTGGGTGCTGGGAGAGAAACCAAAACCAGGCTCCATGACTTTAGGGACAGCAGTATAAACTACTATCTGTAGACTGGTATTGGTAGATGGTGGGGGTCAGTTGCTGACTTAACTTCTCATTCAGGCTGGAAAAATGGAGGAATGCATTAAAAATAGAATGGGATTGAATTAATCTTTAGATTTGGTTTGTTAGGAGTGGACAGCCTGATCTGTTACTGTTGGTGTGGCTCTGGGGTGTGTGGCAATTGCTAACGCGCTGCTGCTGCCACCCGATCTTTGTGTGCATCTGTTACTGAGCTGTTTTCCTCTAATACATGAGGGTCATGTCATGTAGTTATTTTAATACCACCAGTTGTGACCAGTTCTAAGGAGGACAGACAGACATGTGCTGCAGCTGTTCCAAAGATTGTAGTTTAAAAGAGGCAGCCCAAAATTTTTCATTTGTTACCAGGTTCTTTTATATACACTGATCAGGGTACATGATGGAACAGGTTTGGTTGGCACTGAGTTTCCATTGCAGGTTTCTCTTGTTTATAGCAGCTCACAGTATGTGATCTGCGCCCCACTTGGCAGTATTACTTGCAGCATAAGCCATGTGAGGGGTTGGGAGAGGGTGAAAAGGATTTGTATACAGCAGTCACGCACTGTCAAACTGCTTTGCAACCAACACTAGTATTTCTGAATTGTAGTCATTGTAGCATAAGGAGTCATAGCAGCTGTTTTGTGCACAGCAATGACCAAAGAACTTTAGGTCGGGATAGATTTTGCCTGGGAACCTTGGGAGACTCCTGTACTCTTTAGTGAAATGGTGCCATTGGGTCTGACATGTAGCCGAGGGCAGATTGTCCCTTGGATTAACTCCTTAGTACTGTGCTGGAATGGAAATAGTTTTGGTAACTGGAGTGAGAGTTAAATTCCCCACCCCCGAAATGGAGGCAGTCTTGTTGATGGAGTGAATTTGTCTTTTTTTATCTCCAGCGCAAGTTACTGGGTTGCTGGCCATCTTTTCTGCCATTTGGCAATGAAACCTTGCCATTTGAACTATTGGTATTCCTCTTGCGTTATGCAGATTGTTAACAGTCACTGACCAATCCATCTCTCATGGCATTAAACATGTCATCAAGAGCATCTTTATTTAGCCAGATGAGGTGCAGAGTAATTGATGTCTGCTATTATCATGTACCTTGCCCTTGCCTTTCTGGACTGGCAGTATAAATTATTAAATCCACATTTGTAATGGGTCCTTCCTGCATTATCCCAGTGATTTAATCCCAGTGTTAGCCTCCCCAGGAGGAGTGTGCAATCAGCATGATTTCTTTTTCCATGTTGGTTTCTTATGTCTGTTCCTTCTCTCCAGAGAAATTAATCTGGCAATAAACCGAACCTGAGTACCTCATCTCACTGAGTTGACTGTATCCAACCTTGCATCTTCCATGATGGAGTAACGAGGAAAATGGATGAAGTTTAATCTTCTGCATAGATGTGTGCGCATGGGAGTAGTAGCGTAGTACAATCTAGATTATCTAAAGATGGGATTGTCATTGCAAATCAATTTGATATCTACTTTTCAGTCGGAAAAACTGCTCAGAAGGCAGCATGTGAACTGATTTAAATAATTTTCATTTTGAATGGAATAATTTGTCTCCACTCGGGCCATTGGGCTAAACTTGTCTGTTCCTGTGCCATATCTTGCACCTCCTTTGGCGCAAGATATGGCACAAGAACCCTATCTTGTGTAACTCGCTTGGAAATGCAAACATTGGGTGGTGCTCATCTTGGTAATTATATGCTGTGTTGTCTAGATGTACTTCCTGTGGAAATTGATGATCCAGCAAATAATCTGCCAGATGTGTAGTTTTCTACAACTGGATGCTCTCCAGGATTCAATTTTTAAACTTTATTTTTGTCCTCCCAGGATCTGCATGATGCTTCTAAGCTAAATTGCCTGAGGGGTGGTGCTCTAGTCACTTGGAGTGGGATTTGAACCCATGACATTCTGACTCGAGGTGAGAGTGCAACCCACTGAGCCACAGCTCAGCAGATGGTGGTGGGCTGCTTACCCTGGAAGCATGCTAGCACTGTTGCTTCACAGCATCAGGGGCCCAGGTTCAATTCCCGGCTTGGGTGTCTGTGCCAAGTCTGCACGTTCTCCCCGTCTCTGCGTGGATTTCCTCTGGGTGCTCTGGTTTCCTCACGCAACTTGGGTGAATTAGACATTCTGAATTCTCTCTCAGTGTACCCGAACAGGCGACGGAATGTGGCGACCAGGAGCTTTTCAAAGTAACGTCATTGCAGTCTTGATGTAAGCTTACTTGTGCCACCAATGAAGATCATTACATACAATTGACCAGGCAATATTGGCCTGCCACCTGCCATTAGGAATATATAATTCCCTCCCTCAGTCATGTCCAGGGCGAGTAATAATAAATATTAAGATTTTCTTTTGGTTTTTGGGGGTGGGGGGGAGAAGAGGATGTGGAGGAGAAGAGAGGAAAGGAAAGGGGTGTGTGAAAGGAAATTCCTCTCCGCCAGTCCAGGAGATCACTGACCAAAATAAACCACTCCTGTTTGAAGTGATCTCTGCCCCATTCAGAAACTGCTCTGGCGAAGGCTACAGAGTTGGCACACATCAGCTGGCAGTGCATTACGGAGTCTCCCTATTCTCTGGGGTGGATAAAGAGCTGCTTAATATTCAGTCTGTTCTAGAGATGAGATTTTGCTACAAGGTTTAAGTTGGAGATGCTGAAACTGTTGGATTGAAAGGAGGTGTACATGTAAAGTAGACAGATTTTAGCTGCTGGTGCAATGACTAGGGGACACCATTTTAAGGTTTGGGCAAGTGGGGCAGGGGACATGCATCGAGTGGTAATGACCTGAAACTGACGTGAGGGTTGTGGAAATGGACTTGATCAATGATTTCAAAAATAAATTGGATGTGCACTGGAGGGGGGCTACCAATCAGAGCTGGAAATAATCCTGATTCCTTCAACTAATTAACTTAATTTTGTAGTTGCTCCAGATTGTAATGTTTCCCCATTGTGACTTCCCAATTCTGGTTTCATACAAACTGGTTTCTGGTTCTATGTAATGACATTCTACCAATGACCTTGTGTATATAAAGTTCATAAAATACATTTTTGGTTCCCCATTTCAGTTACCCACTCGTCTATTTTCATACACTCCTTGCCTTTATTTCCTTTTTCAGTTTTCCTCTACTTTGTGTTCAGCTGAGTCGGATCTCTCAGCATTTAATTATCCAGTGACATCTAGGTTTGGCGGCTTTGGCGGCCCCTATCTCCCTTATGGGATGGAAATCTGTGTACTCACTATCAAAGAACAAAGAAAACTTACAGCACAGGAACAGACCCTTCGGCCCTCCATGCCTGCGCCGATCCAGATTCTCTACCTAAAACGGTCGCAAGGATCTGTATCCCTCTGCTCCCTGACCATTCATGTATCTGTCTAGATACATCTTAAATGACGCTACCACCTCTGCTGGCAATGCGTTCCAGGCACCCACCACCCTCTGCGTAAAGAACTTTCCACGCATATCTCCCTTAAACTTTTCCCCTCACCTTGAACTCGTGACCCCTAGTAATTGAGTCCCCTACTCGAGGGGAGGGGAGGGGAGGGGAGGAGAGGAGAGGAGGAAAGCTTCTTGCTATCCACCCTGTCTATACCTCATGATTTAATAGACCTCAATGAGGTCCCCCCTCAACCTCCGTCTTTCTAATGAAAATAATCCTAATCTACTCAACCTCACTTTATAGCTAGCACCCTCCATACCAGGCAACATCCTGGTGAACCTCCTCTGCACCTTCTCCAAAGCATCCACATCCTTTTGGTAATGTGGCGACCAGAACTGTACGCAGTATTCGAAATGTGGCCGAACCAAAGTCTTATACAACTGTAACATGACCTGCCAACTCTTGTACTCCATATCCTTTCCGATGAAGGAAAGCATGCCGAGATAGGAGAGGTGCTAAATGAATATTTTTTGTACGTATTCATACAGGAAAAAGACAATGTTGTCGAGAATACTGAGATTCAGGCTACTAGACTGCAAGGGCTTGAGGTTCATAAGGAGGAGGTGTTAGCAATTCTGGGAAGTGTGAAAATAAATAAGGGATTTATCCTAGGATTCTCTGGGAAGCTAGGGAGGAGATTGCTGAGCCTTTGGCTTTGATCTTTAAGCCATCTTTGTCTACAGGACTAGTGCCAGAAGACTGGATGATAGCAAATGTTGTCCCCTTGTTCAAGAAGGGGAGTAGAGACAACCCCGGTAACTATAGACCAGGTGAGCCTTACCTCTGTTGTGGGCAAAATCTTGGAAAGGTTTATAAGAGATAGGATGTATAATAATCTGGAAAGGGATAATTTGATTAGAGATAGTCAACACGGTTTTGTGAAGGGTAGGTCGTGCCTCACAAACCTTATTGAGTTCTTTGAGAAGGTGACCAAACAGGTGGATGAGGGTAAAGCAGTTGATGTGGTGTATATGGATTTCAGTAAAGCGTTTGATAAGGTTCCCCACGGTAGGCTACTGCAGAAAATACAGGGGCATGGAATTCAGGGTGATTTAGCAGTTTGGATCAGAAATTGGCTAGCTGGAAGAAGACAAAAGGGTGGTGGTTGATGGGAAATGTTCAGACTGGAGTCCAGTTACTAGTGGTATACCACAAGGATCAATTTTGGGGCCACTGCTGTTTGTCATTTTTATAAATAACCTGGAGGAGGGCGTAGAAGGATGGGTGAGTAAATTTGCAGATGACACTAAAGTCGGTGGAGTTGTGGACAGTGCGGAAGGATGTTACAAGTCACAGAGGGACATAGATGAGCTGCAGCGCTGAGCTGAGAGGTGGCAAATGGAGTTTAATGCAGAAAAGTGTGAGGTGATTAATTTTGGAAGGAATAACAGGAAGATTGAGTACTGGGCTAATGGTAAGATTTTTGGCAGTGTGGATGAGCAGAGAGATCTCGCTGTCCATGTACATAGATCCCTGAAAGTTGTCACCCAGGTTGAGAGGGTTGTTAAGAAGGCGTACGGTGTGTTAGCTTTTATTGGTAGAGGGATTGAGTTTCAGAGCCATGAGGTCATGTTGCTGCTGTACAAAACTCTGGTGCGGCCGTATTTGGAGTATTGTGTGCAATTCTGGTTGCCGCATTATAGGAAGGATGTGGAAGCATTGGAAAGGGTGCAGAGGAGATTTACCAGAATGTTGCTTGGTATGGAGGTAAGATCTTATGAGGAAAGGCTGAGGGACTTGAGGCTGTTTTCGTTAGAGAGAAGAAGGTTAAGACGTGATTTAATTGAGGCATACAAGATGATCAGAGGATTAGATAGGGTGGACAGTGAGAGCCTTTTTCCTCGGATGGTGATAGAACATTACAGCACAGTACGGGCTCTTCGGGCCTCTGTTGCGCCGATCTGTGAAACCGCTCTAAAGCCCATCTACACTATTCCCTTATCGCCCATTTGTCTATCCAATGACAATTTGAATGCCCTTGGTGTTGGCGAGTCCACTACTGTTGCAGGCAGGGCATTCCACGCCCTTACTACTCTCTGAGTAAAGAACCTACCTCTGACATCTGTCTTATATCTATCTCCCCTCACTTTAAAGCTATGTCCCCTGTACCCCATGGCTTACCCCTGGTAAGCCCCCCCCCAACAGTATCCAAAGCGGTATACTTATTACTAAGGGGAATGACCACAGGGGATCCCTGTACTGACTGCTTCCTCCCAGCCCCTCTCACCGTCACCCATCTATCTTTATTTTTCGGAGTAACTACATCCCTGAAGCTTCTATTTATGACCACCTCTGCCTCCCGAATGATCCGAAGTTCATCCAGCTCCAGTTCCCTAATGTGGTTTCTGAGGAGCTGGAGATGGGTGCACTTCCCACAGATGAAATCAGCAGGGACACTGACGGCGTCCCTCACCTCAAACGTTCTGCAGGAGGAACATTGCACTGCCTTCCCTGCCATCCCCTCTAGATTAAAAAAAGAAAGAAGGAGCTTACCTGTTATTCACTCTCCTTCTCAGCAAGCACTCACTCAGCAACCTCTGCGCCCTGCACGATAATACCTGAGGGAAAAGAAAAGAACAACTACTTGCCAGTCACCAGCCAATCCCTTACCTCTAGGCTGTGACGTCACGGTTCAATTTCTTTCTACTTCTACCTGCCCTCAAGCCTTCCTCTTGATCTTTACAGCGGTTGGGGCTTTTTTTCGGTTAGAGGAGGTAGTAGGGAGGGAAACACTGAAGAAGTGTTTCGGGTTTAACTGTCACTTGACAACAGCTCCTCTACAAACCACCTTCAATTTAGGGTGAGCACAACGGACGTATGCATATTTCTCCCCGCAACAGCCAATCAGCAGCTCCGCTCTACTGCCCTCTGCTGGATGCTCGTCTTCACTTGAACAGCTAGGGTCTCTTGCTGAGGTACACCTTCAAGTTGGGGTGAGCACAACGGACAGATGCAAGTTTCCCCCGCAACAGCCAATCAGCAGCTCCGCTCTACTGCCATCTGCTGGATGATGTCTAGCACGAGGGGACATAGCTTTAAATTGAGGGAAGATAGATAAAGGACAGATGTCAGAGGTAGGTTCTTTACTCCCGAGTAGTAAGGGCGTGGAATGCCCTGTCTGCAACAGTAGTGGACTCGCCAACACTAAGGGCATTCAAATGGTCATTGGATAGACATATGGGCGATAAGGGAATAGTGTAGAAGGGCTTTAGAGTGGTTTCTCAGCTCGGCGCAACATCGAGGGCTGACGGGCCAGTACTGCGCTGTTATGTTCTATGTATGCCTTCTTGACCACTCTATCGACCTGTGCAGCCACCTTCAGGGTACAATGGACCTGAACACCCAGATCTCTCTGTACATCAATTTTCCCCAGGGCTTTTCCATTTACCGTATAGTTCGCTCTTGAATTGAATCTTCCAAAATGCATCACCTCGCATTTGCCTGGATTGAACTCCATCTGCCATTTCTCCGTCCAACTCTCCAATCTATCTATATTCTGCTGTATTCTCTGACAGTCCCCTTCACTATCTGCTACTCCACCAATCTTAGTGTCATCTGCAAACTTGCTAATCAGACCACCTATACCTTCCTCCAGACCATTTATGGATATCACAAACAACAGTGGTCTGATCACCTCTGGAAGGTTCTCTCAAACATCACCCAGCAGGAACCAATCACTGATGTTGTCAGGCAGCACACTATCCCTGGCCATCCCATTGATTGGCAGTTAACCAATCAAAACCCTCCAAAACCAGCTGATTGAGAAAGTGAAGTCTCATGGGGTCCAGGGTGTACTAGCAAGATGGATAAAGAACTGGCTGGGCAACAGGAGACGGACCGTAGTAGTGGAAGGGAGTTTCTCAAAATGGAGAACTGTGACCAGTGGTGTTCCACAGGGATCCAGGGATCTGTGCTGGGACCTTATCAAATGCCTTACTGAAGTCCATGTATATGACATCTACAGCCCTTCCCTCGTCAATCAACTTTGTCACTTCCTCAAAGAATTCTATTCAGTTGTTAAGACATGACCTTCCCTGCACAAAACCATGTTGCCTATCATTGATAAGCCCATTTTCTTCCAAACGGGAATAGATCCTATCCCTCTATCTTCTCCAGCAGCTTCCCTACCACTGACGTCAGGCTCACCGGTCTATAATTACCTGGATTATCCCTGCTACCCTTCTTAAACAAAGGGATAACATTAGCAATTCTCCAGTCCTCTGGTACCTCACCCTTGTTCAAGGATGCTGCAAAGATATCTGTTAAGGCCCCAGCTATTTCCCCTCTCACTTCCCTCAGTAACCTGGAATAGATCCCATCCGGACCTGGGTATTTGTCCACCTTAATGCCTTTTAGAATACCCAACGCATCCTCCCTCCTTATGCTGACTTGACCTTGAGTAATCAAACATCTATCCCTAACATCAACATCCGTCATGTCCCTCTCCTCGGTGAATACTGATGCAAAGTATTCTTTAAGAATCTCACCCATTTTCTCTGACTCCACGCATAACTTTCATCCTTTGTCTTTAAGTGGGCCAACCCTTTCCCCAGTTACCCTCTTGCTCCTTGTATATGAATAAAAGGCTTTGGGATTTTCCTTAACCCTGGGGTTTGCTAAAGATATTTCATGACCCCTTTTAGACCTCCTGATTCCTCGTTTCAGATTGGTCCTACATTTCCGATATTCTTCCAAAGCTTTGTCTGACTTCAGTCGCCTTGACCTTCTGTATGCTTCCTTTTTCTTCTTAGCTAGTCTCACAATTTAACCTGTCATCCATGGTTCCCTAATCTTGCCATTTCTATCCCTCATTTTCACAGGGACATGTCTGTCCTGCACTCTAATCAACCTCTCTTTAAAAGCCTCCCACATATCAAATGTGGATTTTCCTTCAAACCGCTGCTCCCAATCCACATTCCCCAGCTCCTGCCGAATTTTGGTATAGTTGGCCTTCCCCCAATTTAGCACTCTTCCTTTAGGACCACTCTCGTCTTTGTCCATGTGTATTCTAAAACTTGCGGAATTGTGATCACTATTCCCAAAGTAATCCCCGACTGAAACTTCAACCAACTGGCCGGGCTCATTCCATACTATTTACATACTGCTCTAGAAAACCCTCCTGGATGCTCCTTACAAATTCTGCTCCATCTAGACCTCTGACACTAAGTGTATCCCAGTCAATGTTGGGAAAATTAAAATCTATCACCACCACCCTGTTGCTCCTACATCTTTCCATAATCTGTTTACATATTTGTACCTCTTTCTCACGCTCGCTGTTAGGGGAGGTCTGTAGTACAGCCCCAACATTGTTACCGCACCCTTCCTATTTCTGAGCTCTGCCCATATTGCCTCACTGCTCGAGTCCTCCATAGTGCCCTCCTTCAGCACAGCTGTGATGTCCTCTCTGACCAGTAATGCAACTCCTCCACCCCTTTTACCTCCCTCTCTATCCTGCCTGAAGCATCGACATCCTGGGATATTTAGTTGCCAATCATGCCCTCCCTCAACCAAGTCTCAGTAATAGCAATAACATCATACTCCCAGGTACTAATGACCAATCAAAACCTTCCAAAACCAGCTCCTCCTGTCATACTTGGTACCAAAGAGTCTGGCTTCTCCTTCTCCTGAATACATTATCCTGGCAAGCAGGCTGTTTTAAACATCCAGTCATCTGCTTTCCTCTGTCTCCTTAAAGACCTCCCAATTATTGATCTGCAAACAGTGAAAGAAATGGGAACAAAGGAAATACAGGAGGGACTCGCAAATCTGACTTTTTTTCCCCTTCCCCATGTTCCCATTGGCAAGTCAAACATTTATTGCTCATCCCCAGTTGACCTTGATAAAAGTGGTGGTGAACTGCCACCTACCAACCTCTGCCATCCATATGCTGGTGGTGGTGTTCGTACAGAGCTACTGTTGGGGCACAAGTCCCAGTCAAGCCTAAAAGATGTTCTGCCTATTGCAAACATGTCAAATTAAAATTGTCAGTTGGGATTGTGTTCGTACAGAGTTACTGTTGGGGCGCAAGTCCCAGTCAAGCCTAAAAGATGTTCTTCCTATTGCAAACATGTCAAATTAAAATTGTCAGTTGGGATTGTAGTGTGGCACATTTGCATGTACTGGAAGCTAAATACATCAATACACAGAACCCTGTTCTTTGCAGGCAGAAAGAACATTTACACACTCTGCATGTTTCAGCTAAACAGAATAAATGAAGTGATAGCCATTTGCGGGTTCATTCCTCAGGGAAGTGCCTTGATCAATCTGTCTCGCTGTCTGGTTTAAATTTTCAAACTGCTTTATTATGTAACTGTCAATCACAATTATTGTTGGTGTACTAATCAGTCCACTTGCCAACCAATTAGCACTTTCTTCTCATACAGTATGAAGTTGTTTTTCACCCTGACATTGGTATTCTTGCAGTTGTCCTGATGAGTGCAAGACGCGAAGCTTTGACAAAATGCCTTTCAGCAGATTCTGACCCGGTGCTGAATTGCACAGAATCACTGATCTGCACAGTGATGTTGTAGAGGTAGATACTTTGATCAGAGGGCATTTTACCTTTTGTGCTAGGGAATTAAATGGACATCTGTGGGTGCAGAGTAATCATACAAAATAAAATAGATGAAATATTCACCTCTTCAGATGTGTCGCTGCTCAAAGCTCTCCATAATAAACATGTCAATGAGTTGTTGTACAATGGAATGGATTACAATGAGGCAATAAATGTCAGAGGACTATTATTTTGTCTTTGTATAATCCCGTGTAGGTGGGAAGATGAGTTGGGCTGTTTGTGTGAAGGCACAGATTAAACAGCATAATGAGTACTCTTGGCCCCCGATCTTTCTACAGATGTTGTGGAGGCTTGATGGTGCTTATTGTGACAATGATTAAACATTGGATGATTCAATGTGATGTTAACATTTCTAGATCATAAAACCTGGAGTGAGAAATGACTTCTCCCTACCTTCAACCAGACATTTTAAATTCATCTGATTATTGACCCGCTGAGGGAATATTTTCTCAATGGTATTGTCTTGAACTTTCCCATATCTGTTCCAAGGATGCTCTTTACCTAATTCTTCCAATCATAAAATGGTTGGAGCACAGAAGGACGCCATTCAGCTCGTTGAGCCATTTAAAAAAATATATATATATTTTACGGGATGTGGGCGTCGCTGGTTCGGCCAGCATTTGTTGCCCTTCAGAAGGTGGTGGTGAGTTGTCACCTTGAATCTCTGCAGTCCTTCAGGTGTAGGTAAACACACTATGCTGTTAGGGAGAGAGTTCCAGAATGTTGCCCAAGCGACAGTGCAGGAACGGTGATATATTTCCAAGTCGGGGTGGTGAGTGATTGGAGGGGAACCTCCAGGTGGAGGGGTTCCCAGGTATCTGCTGCTCTTGTCCTTCTCAATGGTTGTAGTCATAGGTTTGGAAGGTGTTTGGTAAGGAACCGTGAGTTACTGCAGTGCATGTTGTAGATGGTGTACACGGCTGCCACTGTTCGTTGGTGGTGGAGGGTTTGAATGTTTGTGGAAGGGGGAGCACTCAAGCAGGCTGCTTTGTCCTGAATGGTGTCGAGCTTCTTGAGTGTTGTTGGAGCTGCACTCACCAGGCAAGTGGAGAGTATTCCATTTCAATCCTGGCCTTGTGCCTTGTAGTTGGTGGACAGGCTTTGGGGGGGCAGGGAGGGGGTGTCCGGAGGTGAATTACACGCCATAGGATTCCTAGCCTTTGACCTGCCCTGGTAGGCACAGTATTAATGTGGCAGTCCAGTTCAGTTTCTGATCAATGGTAAAACCCCCCCCCCCCCCCCCCCCCCCCAGGATGTTGTTTGTGGGGGATTCAGCGATGGTAATGCCATTGATTGTCAAGAGGCGGTGGTTAGACCCTCTCTTGTAGGAGATGATCATTGCCTGGCACTTGATGCGAATAATGTAACTTGCCCCTTGTCAGCCCAAGCCTGGATATTGTCCAGGTTTTGCTGCTGCATTTGGACATGGACTGCTTCATTATCTGAGGAGTCACAAATGGCGCTGAACATTGTGCACTCATCCGCAAACATCACCACTTCTGACTTTATGATGGAAGGGAGGTCATTGATGTAATGAAATGAAATGAAAATCGCTTATTGTCACAAGTAGGCTTCAATGAAGTTACTGTGAAAAGCCCCTAGTCACCACATTCCGGCGCCTGTTCGGGGAGGCTGGTACGAGATTTGAACCGTGCTGCTGGCCTGCGTTGGTCTCCTTTTAAAAGCCAGCTATTTAGCCCAGTGTGCTAAAGCAGCTGAAGATGGGACACTACCCTGAAGAACTCCTACAGTGATGTCCTGGAGTTGATATGATTAACCTCTAACCACCACAACCATCTTCCTTTGTGGCAGGTATGACTCCAACCAGCGGAGCTAACCCCCCCCCCCCCCCCCCCCCCCCTGAAATTGCAGGGATCTTTTCTAATGTAAGGACCCTTCGTTTCTCATTTTGCCCTAAATTCAAAAGGCAGTCTCAAAACACAACTATTTTCAAAGTTTATATTCGTAATCATTCAAAATGTCCATTAAACCTTTCAATTCAACGTCTCCTCCTTGTACTGACTGTGATTAAATGGTTTGTACTGTAGCCACCTAAATTGGCCAACTCCCGATTTAAAATGGCGAACGGCAAAGGCTGATGGGAAAGTCAACCAACATAGACAGAAACCAGCAGCTGCAGGTTTGCTGTGTATTTACCTCTGCAAAGGCCAGACAACATCGATACCAGTGACCATCAGCATAACAAAGTAACAGTCATCTGCATACTGATGAGCAATCCCCAGGAACAATAAGTAACATTTTGGACGCACAAAGCAAAGCCAGACTCCTCGGCGCCAGCAGGAGCCAACACAAAGGAGGTGAACGAGCACCTCCAGACCGCCCATCAATCAGGGAACCGCTCCAGTATTGGAGAAATCGAACCAAGCGATTGGGACAAAGTCCAATCACTTGGGACCAGGTACAGGGTCTGCCCCGAAAGGTGGGAAGGAAGTCCCTGGGGACTATAAGAGTTGAGCCCCAAGTTCAAATCGCTCTCTTTAGCCCTCTTCACCTCTGCGTCCTGCCCGGGTCACCCAGCAACACGAACCAACATTGACCGTGACCGGTGCAGTGACTCCCGACAGAAGTAAGTCTGAATTCAACGTTCGCTATGAGATAGGCGCTCCTAGCTACCAATCCGTACCAACTTCGAATCCCGCAGACTCAGAACCTGAACGAAAGACCATTTGTTCCCCTGACCTGGTGGGCCAGTCCGAAGTTAAGTACAGGCCTGTTAGTCGTAGAATTTGTGCATGAGTAGCAATTACTGTGTATAATAAATGTGCTTTAGAACATAGAACATAGAACAGTACAGCACAGAACAGGCCCTTCGGCCCTCGATGTTGTGCCGAGCATTGTCCGAAACCAAGATCAAGCTATCCCACTCCCTGTTATTCTGGTGTGCTCCATGTGCCTATCCAATAACCGCTTGAAAGGTCCTAAAGTGTCCGACTCCACTAACACAGCAGGCAGTCCATTCCACACCCTAACCCTCTCTGAATAAAGAACCTACCTCGGACATCCCTCCTATATCTCCCACCCTGAATCTTATAGTTATGCCCCCTTGTAACAGCTACATCCACCCGAGGAAATAGCCTCTGACCGTCCACTCTATCTATCCCCCTCATTATCTTATAAACCTCTATTAAGTCGCCTCTCATCCTCCTCCGTTCCAAAGAGAAAAGCCCTAGCTCCCTCAACCTTTCCTCATAAGACCTATCCTGCAAACCAGGCAGCATCCTGGTAAATCTCCTTTGCACCCTTTCCAATGCTTCCACATCCTTCCTATAATGAGGTGACCAGAACTGCACACAATACTCCAAATGTGGTCTCACCAGGGTCATGTATAGTTGCAGCATAACCCCGCGGCTCTTAACTCAAGCCCCCTGTTAATAAACGTTAACACACTAAGCCTTCTTCACGGCTCTATCCACTTGAGTGGCAACCTTCAGAGATCTGTGAACATGAACCCCAAGATCTCTCTGTTCCACCACATTCCTCAGAACCCTGCCGTTGACCCTGTAATCCACATTCAAATTTTTTCGACCAAAATGAATCACCTCGCACTTATCAGGGTTAAACTCCATCTGCCATTTTTTGGCCCAGCTCTGCATCCTATCAATGTCTCTTTGCAGCCTACAACAGCCCTCCACCTCATCCACTACTCCACCAATCTTGGTGTCATCAGCAAATTTACTGACCCACCCTTCAGCCCCCTCCTCCAAGTCATTGATAAAAATCACAAATAGCAGAGGACCCAGCACTGATCTGTGGTACACTGCTGGTAACTGGTCTCCAGTCTGAAAATTTTCCATCCACCACCACCTTCTGTCTTCTGTGTGATAGCCAGTTACTTATCCAATTGGCCAAATTTCCCTCTATCCCACACCTCCTTACTTTCGACCATGGGGAACCTTATCAAACGCCTTACTAAAATCCATGTATACAACATCAACTGCTCTACCTTCATCTACACATTTAGTTACCTCCTCAAAGAATTCAATGAAATTTGTGAGGCAAGACCTACCCTTCACGAATTCGTGTTGATTATCCCGGATTAAGCTGCATCTTTCCAAATGGTCACAAATCCAGTCCTTCAGGACCTTTTCCATTATCCTCCCTACCACCGAAGTAAGACTAACTGGCCTATAATTACCAGGGTCATTCCTATTCCCTTTCTTGAACAGAGGAACAACATTCACCACTCCCCAGTCCTCTGGCACTATCCCTGTGGACAGTGAGGACCCAAAGATCAAAGCCAACGGCTCTGCAATCTCATCCCTTGCCTCCCAAAGAATACATGCTTTGATTTGAATCTTACTAATCGGTGTATTGGGTTATTGATCATTACTTGGACTTGAACCTCGTGGCGGTATCATAAAGATACCTGGCGACTCGAGAGCAAAGGTAATAAAACAAAGCAATTGACCCAAGGAGAAAATCAGTAACAGTACTTGGGGAAACGTGCACGAGTGTTCTGACCATTGTATAAAAGCTGAACAAGGGTAATCTCTGCCAGCAAGAGCCATTAAATTCCCGTACCAGCCTTCCCGAACAGGCGCAGGAATGTGGCAACTAGGGGCTTTTCACACTAACTTCATTTGAAGTCTACTTGTGACAATAAGCGAATTTCATTTCATTTCATAAATGTTGACTTTCATGTACATTTGCTGGAGACATAAAATTTGCAACACAGGAAGAAAGTACTCTGTTTATCTTTTACACCGGCCTTCTCGCGATCTATTTACTTAATCTAATCCTCTTGCTGGTGATGCCGGCACTGTTTTCAGCAGTTGGAATGTGGGCAATGAGGAGGAACGTCTATGTTTACATTTTGTAAGAAGTTGCTTGCAACGGCCAGGAACAACAAAAAATGTAAAGTTGGCTGGGTATTAGAATAGTGTATCAAAAGCCAGAGTAGGAAGAGCAGTCTCACATGCTTTTGGGTATTTTGGTTCTAATGGGCTTGTTGATAACTAGCTCATTGTCCCTTTTCAGCAATGGAAACCTGTTGTCCTTTACTCCATCTGGGCCTGCTTTTAGGTCCAGTCCCAAATCAACATAGTTGACTCTTAAGCAAACCAGTAGCCATGCTAGATGTGGTGGTGGGGTGTTGTTAGAAATTTGACCAATTCCTTCCCACACCTTTTTCGAAGGATTCCACAGAGCTCCATTTCTTAAAAATTCATTTCTCCACTGTTGCCAAATAAAATCATTGGCTATTCTGTTGTGTGATGTTGCTTTGTAAACTGGTTACTGCATTCTATTGAAGTGAGAATAGTGTGTTAAGTACTTTCTGACGATTGAGACATTTCAACGTTGAGTTTCGTTTTCAGAAGTTTAGGGGCGGCACAGTGGTTAGCATTGCTGCCTACAGCACCGAGGACCCTGGTTCAAATCCTGGCCCTGGGCCGCTGTCCGTGTGGAGTTTGAACATTCTCCCCGGGTCTGCGTGGGTTTCACCCCCACAACCCAAAGGTGTGCAGGTCAGGTGGATTGGCCATGCTAAATTGCCCCTTAATTGGAAAATAAATAATTGGGTACTCTAAATTTATAAAAATGTTTTCAGAAGTTTGTAATTAGTCCTACACATAACTGGCAATTTCCAGTTATGTCTAACAGCAAACTCAAAGTCTCTTTCTGTCACTCTTACCTAATGTGGCATTTTAATAAGTGCATAAATCCCTAATTAGAGTTGTTTTACAGTCTTTCACCCCTCATTTGAGCTGATGAATTCTCAGTGGCCTCTGCTAACCAATTTTGTGTTGTCAATAATGTTGGTTTGCTATCTGATGTGCACTAGCTACTTGCAATTATGCAGGAAAAAGCTTCACATTGCCATGCTGGTTAAATAACACTAGTGCAGAAAAAGCTGCATTTTGTTTCATTCAAAGCGTATAACAGAATTAGTGTTATTTGAAACCCACAAGAGCAAAGCTGTTATTTGAAACCCACGAGAGCAAAGCAGTGCTCTATCAAACCTGCTCCCCACCTATATGAGCACCTAGTTTGGGGGTTCCGATTTAAGGGAGTTCTGAATTGGTTTTGGTTGTTGCTGCAATGAGCTGGATGCAAAGCACTTGGGTCAAATACTCATCGCAACCATTCTGTTTGAACCTGTCGAGTCTCCAGTTGTGATCAATTCTACTGGGAACAAGAGTAAGATAGCAGCCCCCCCCCCCAAGAGCAGCTTTTCATTTGATGCTGCTGCACTTGTTTTTGAAGAGGTCAGTCATTTGCATGACATAATAGACTTTTTACAAAGCCTCTATTGACTATTGTTAAACATGTTGGCTCTTGATGTGGTTTAGATGTTCATGTTGGTATCCCTCAACCTTATAATTTCAATGGTGAAGAGACCGCTTCAGTAAAGCAATTTAGTTTTTGTAAGTAGCTCATGCTAAGATTAGCTTCTTGGTCAAGACTGAAACTATAACATTCTAGCCGTGGGTTTTAAATGGGGGCAGTTTACAGTAAACGCCTTCTCTTTTGGTTGTCGTCTCATCGGAGGAAGCTTGGGCCAAAACATGTACATATGCATGTTTTCAAGAAGCAGTTACTATTGCATTTTGGGTGAAGGGGATCCAAGGATATTGGTTGGGGGGGGAGGGGGGGAGGGGGAGTGGAATTAGGTTATTGAGTTGGATGATGATGAATGGTGGAGCAGGCTCCAAGGGCCTTCTGACCAAGGTCAAGGTTGGGGCAGGAGGCTTGGGTGGGATTTTGGGTAAAGGTTTTATCTAGAGTGTGGTGACAGTCTAGAATGCACTGCCTGGGAGGGTGGTGGAGGCAGGTTGCCTCATCCTTTTTTAAAGTACCTGGATAAGCACTTGGCCCATAGTCTTGAATGTTATGACAAGTCTTGAATGTTATGACCCAAGTGCTGGCAAACTGGATTAGATGGGCAGGTCAGTGTTTTTCATGCGTCAGTGCAGACTTAATGGGCCGAAGGGCCTCTTCTGTATTATTCTGTGATTCTATTTTCTATGTTTCTATGAAAGCAAGTTAGCAGAACATCTTACTAGCAGAGAAAAGGCCAGTGTGGTTGTCTGGGACCCTCAACTGATCTGCCCCATTTCCTGAATTTCTGCCTTGTCCTTCCCATCCCTCCCAGAATCATGATTGGATTCTCTCTCCACCTCACCAGCCTCCATATTCAAAGCCTAATTTCTGTGAACTCCAGTATGATTCCATCATCAAGCACAACTTCTCTTCTTCCCCTGTCAGCATTCCAAAGGGACCTTTCCCTCTGATAACTTGGCCCATTCCTCACCACCCAGCACGTCATCCCCTTCCCCATACAATTGCAAGAGGTGCAGCTCCTCCTCCTCCACCTCCCACTGCCAAGGCCCGAAACACTCCTTCCCTGGTCAAGCAGCAAAACATGAACTACTTTCAGTTTAATTTTGCTGTTCATGATGGGGAGACAAAAATGTTCCAGTGAAGCCCAAAACAAGGTGGATGGAAACAGCAGCTTGTTCTACAATTAGGCACTTTACAACCTTCTGGACTCGGTTCAACAACTTCAGATCATTACTCTGTCCTCCTTGATTTTTTTTTTTCTTCTCTCCTCCCCCTGCATCAAGTGCCAGTCTGCATTCTGTTTCGTGTTCTGCTATTAACACTTGCTGTTTTTCTTTCAGACAGTGATGACCTTTTATTCTGCTATTAATACCTACTGTGGGCTTTTAAACTTTAATGCTAGGCTTTGATTGCTGCTCCCTTTGATTTGTGTTCCCTGATCTCTCCTATCCCGGACCTTCTATTTTGCTCTGCCTCCTTTTCTCCAGCATAAAACCATTACATTCCTACTTCTATAATATAAAAGCAAATTACTGTGGATGTTGCAATCTGAAACAAAATACTGAAGAATCTCAGCAGGTCTAACGGCATCTGTGGACATTCATGCTGCTCTTCAGTTCGGAAGAATGAAATGAAAAGAAAATCGCTTATTGTCACAAGTAGGCTTCAAATGAAGTGTCTGTGAAAAGCCCCTAGTCACCACATTCCGGCACCTGTTCGGGGAGGCTGGTACGGGAATTGAACCGTGCTACTGGCCTGTCTTGGACTGCTTTAAAAGCCAGCTCTTTAGCCCTGTGCTAAACCAGCCCCATATCATCTAATAGAAACTTACAAGATAATGAATGGCTTAGATAGGGTGGATGTAGGGAAGTTGTTTCCATTAGCAGGGGAGACCCGGGGGCACAGCCTTAGAATAAAAGGGAGTCACTTTAGAACAGAGATGAGGAGAAATATCTTCAGCCAGAGAGTGGTGGGTCTGTGGAATTCATTGCCACAGAGGGCGGTGGAGGCCGGGATGTTGAGTGTCTTTAAGACAGAAGTTGATAAATTCTTGATTTCTCGAGGAATTAAGGGCTATGGAGAGAGAGAGCGGGTAAATGGAGTTGAAATCAGCCATGATTGAATGGTGGAGTGGACTCGATGGGCCGACTGGCCTTACTTCCACTCCTATGTCTTATGGTCTTATACATACTTGAAATGTTACCTCCCCAGATGCTATCAGACCGGAGTTTTCGGGCATTTTCTGCTTTTTATTATCGTTTCACTGTTTTTGTGCATGAAATGAAATATGAAAATTACTTATTGTCATAAGTAGGCTTCAAATGAAGTTACTATGAAAAGTCCTTAGTTGCCACATTCCGGCGCCTGTTCGGGGAGGCTGATACGGGTATTGAACCCACCCTTCTGACCTTGGTCTGCTTTACAAGCCAGCTATTTAGCCCGCTGTGCTAAACCAGCCTCTACAATGTTCCCTTCGCTGGAACATTGTAGAGGGTGAATTACTATTGTGTTTGCAATATTATAACTGACTGCTTCTAAGATACTTAAATTGCTGTAAAATGTGGAGTGGTGTTGCAGCAGAAAAAGATTGCACCTGAGGCAAATCTTCTTTTGGGTGATACTAATCTCTTCAGTCAGGAGATTATGGTTTAAATCTCATTCAGAATTTATGCATGTAATCATGGGTCCCAGTTCCAAGCAGCACTAAGAGGCTGCTGTGTTTACTGAGATTGTTGGATGTTCCCCGAAGAGCCGGACATTCCTCTTGCCACCACCCTGCACCGAGTGTCTCGTGCTGTTTGGGGAAACCTTGATCTATGCAAATGTGGTTTTCTTGCATATAGCACCCTATCAAGCTTATTGCCATTGAGTAATTTGCGACCTGAGAATGTGAATGGTGCAAATAAATGCAAGTTCACTCTTCAGTGACAATTTGGATAATTTTTAAAATATTACAGTAAAGTTATACACTGGTCTCCTTCGCATCACTCTGGAATCCAAACTCTTTTGATATGTTGTGGCCCTTCTGAAATTTTTGTGCCCCTACACTCTGTATTTTGGACTTGTCATTTGCTGTGTTGGACTTTTGTTGTCTTCAACTTAAGCCATGCCAGTGTGGTACCTTTTATTTTCACATGGAGGACTTTTTGTGATATTATTGTCGAGACATTTTTTTTGGGGGGGGGGGGGGTGGTTTGGGCGGGTGGGGGGGGGGGGGGGGGTTGTTGCTGACCCAATGTGTGATTCTCAAGATGCAATTCCCCACTGCTCGTTTATCGGGACATTGCAGGAATTCAATTTTGAACCATAATACAGCATCTTTTCAGACATGAACATACTCTAGTGTAGTAGCCGATTGCTTGTTGTACAAGGCATGCCAGTTTGCCAGAACTTCTGCTGTATTATGTGAGCAGTATATGATGATGTGATAACACTAGTAATTATTGGGTCTGAGTGGACTAGGAGATGGGGCCCAGTTGAGAGCTTCCATTGGGACAAAGTACTTTTTAAATCTCGAGACAATGTTACAGTGCTACTTGAGGTTGCTACAGAGATGGTTCCTCTTGTCCTTGACCCTGCTCTAATTCTGCCTTTCTGTTGCTGTTAGAACTGCTATATCGGCAACGATTGCCAGCAGGAAATTGCAATGATAATTAACAGTGAAACTTTAACTGCAGTAACCTGCACACTCTGTGAATGTTCACAAAGACAAATAACCACAAGGGTTTTTTGTCCATAATCAACCTACGGTACAAGCTCTGATGAGGGTAATGGAGGCAAAAAGCTGCCTGGTTCAAACATAGACAAAAGAGCTGAACTCCAGAGGTGAGAGTGACTGCCCTGTTTTTTTACATCAAGGCTGTATTCAGCATGGAAGCCCTAGCAAGAGTCACTGGGGATCGGGTAAAATTCTCTGCTGGTTGGATTAACAAAGAACAAAACAAAGAACAAAGAAAAGTACAGCACAGGAACAGGCCCTTCGGCCCTCCAAGCCCGTGCCGACCATGCTGCCCGACTACAATCTTCTACACTTCCTGGGTCCGTATCCCTCTATTCCCATCCTATTCATGTATTTGTCAAGATGCCACATAAATGTCACTATCGTCCCTGCTTCCACCACCTCCTCCGGCAGCCAGTTCCAGGCACCCACTGCCCTCTGTGTATATAAAAAAAGACTTGCCTCGTACGTCTCCTTTAAACCTTGCCCCTCGCACCTTAAACCTATGCCCCCTAGTAATTGACCCCTCTACCTGGGGAAAAGCCTCTGACTAGCCACTCTGTCTATGCCTATTTTGTAGACCTCTATCACGTGTACCGCGGTACAGTGAAAAGTATTTTTATGTGAGCAGCTCAACAGATCATTCGTACATGGGAAGAAAAGGGAATTAAAAAAAATACATAATAGGGCAACGCAAGGTATACAATGTAACTACATAAGCACCGGCATCGGATGAAGCATACAGGGTGTAGTGTTAATGAGGTCAGTCCATAAGAGGGTCATTTACGAGTCTGCTAACAGCGAGGAAGAAGCTGTTTTTGAGTCTGTTCGTGCATGTTCTCAGACTTCTGTATCTCCTGCCCGATGGAAGAAGTTGGAAGAGTGAGTAAGCCGGGTGGGAGGGATCTTTGATTATACTGCCCGCTTTCCCCAGGCAGCGGGAGGTGTAGATGGGGATGGATGGGAGGCAGGTCCGTGTGATGGACTGGGCTGTGTTCACGATTCTGAGGTTTCTTGCGGTCCTGGGCCGAGCAGTTGCTATACCAGACTGTGATGTAGTCCGATAAGATGCTTTCTATGGTGCATCTGTAAAAGTTTGTAAGAGTTAATGTGTACATGCCGAATTTCCTTAGTTTCCTGAGGAAGTATAGGCGCTGTTGTGCTTTCTTGGTGGTAGCGTCGACGTGGGTGGACCAGGACAGATTTTTGGAGGTGTGCATCCTGAGGAATTTGAAACTGCTAACCATCTCCACCTCGGCCCCGTTGATGCTGACAGGGGTGTGTGCAGTACTCTGCTTCCTGCAGTCCATGACCAGCTCTTTAGTTTTTCTGGCATTGAGGGAGAGATTGTTGTCGCTGCACCACTCCACTAAGTTCTCTATCTCCCTCCTGTATTCTGACTGTTATTCGAGATCCGGCCCACTATGGTCATATTGTCAGCAAACTTGTAGATGGAGTTGGAACCAAATTTTACCACGCAGTCGTGTGTGTAAAAGGAGTAGAGTAGGGGGCTAAGTACGTAGCCTTGCCGGGCGTATTGAGGACTATTGAGGAGGAGGTGTTGTTCATTCTTACTGATTGTGGTCTGTTGGTCAGAAAATCGAGGATCCAGTTGCAGAGTGAAGTCCTAGGTTTTGGAGCTTTGATATGAGGTTGGCTGGGATTGTGGTGTTGAAGGCGGAGCTGTAGTCAATAAAAATCTGATGTAGGAGTCCTTGTTGTCGAGATGCTCTAGGAATGAGTGTAGGGCCAGGGAAATGGCGTCTGCTGTGGACCGGTTGCAACGGTATGCGAATTGCAGTGGATCAAGGCGTTCTGGGAATATGGAGGTGATGCGCTTCATGATCAACCTGTCGAAGCAGTTCATTACGACTGAATTCCGGGCCACCGGACGTTAGTCAGTGAGGCATGTTGCCTGGTTCTTTTTTGGTACCGGTATAATGGTGGTCTTCTTAAAGCAGGTGGGGACCTCGGAGTGGAGCAGGGACAGGTTAAAGATGTCCGCGAATACCTCTGCCAGCTGGTCTGTGCAGCCTCTGAGTGCACGACCAGGATCCTGTCCAGGCCCGTCGCGTTCCGAGGGTTCACTTTCACGAAGGCCGATCTGACTTCGGAAGCTGTGATGGTGGGTATGGGTGAATTATGGACTGTTGGGGCACTCAACAGTGGATTGTTGGTTACCTGCTCGAATCGAGCATAGAATGCATTGAGTTCATCGAGGAGGGGTGCGCTGCTGCCGGAGATACTGCTCGGCTTTGCTTTGTAGCCCGTTATGTTGTTGGTCATTTTTGGAGTCATACCTCGTACAAAGGAAGGTTTTGAGTCATACCTCTTACAAAGGAAGGTGGTTGCTGTTGATGGCCAGTCATCTTTGTTGCAGGTCATCACTGCAGGAGTTCCTCCAACAGTGTCCTAGGCCCAATCATCTTTCAGCTGCTTTGTAAATTACTTCCCTTCCATCATGCCAGAAGTGGGATGTTTACTGAACAATGTTCGGCACCATTCATGACTCTGATACTGAAGCAGTCCATGTCCTAATGGAGCAAGATTTGGACAATATCCAGGCTTGGCTAAAAGGCAGCATTCATTGCATACTAGGGCCAGGCAATGACCATTGTCCAACCGAATCTAGCTATCGCTGAATCCTCCACTATCAACATCCTGGGGGTTATCATTGACCAGAAACTGAACTGGGCTAACCATATAAATACTGTGGCTACAAGAGAAGGTCAGCGGCAGGGAATTCTTGTTAGTAACACTCTTCCTGACTCCCCAAAGCCTATCCACCATCTATGAGGCATAAGTCAGGAGTGTGATGGGATACTTTCCACTTGCCTGGATGAGTGCAGCTCCAACAACACTGAAAAAGCTTGATACCATTCGGGATGAAGCAGTCTGATTGATTGGCACCCCGTTCACTACCACGGCACAGTGGCAGCAGTGTGCAATTTGAAAGGTGCATTGCAGGAACTCTGCAAAGCTCCTTGGGCAGCACCTTCTAAACACACCACTCCTAATATCTTAAAGCACTCACTGTCCTCACTTGGAAAAAGATCGCTCTTTCTCAGTCAAAATCCTGGTACTCTTTCCTAACAGTACATGAGTGTACCTACATCATATGGACTGCAGTGATTCAAAGAGGAAGCTTACCACCTGTTTCTCTTGGGAATGAGTAATAAATGCCAGCCTAGCCAGTGACATCCACATAGAAACATAGAAAATAGGTGCAGGAGTAGACCATCGCATAAAAGAATAAATAAAAACTTGAAGTGTACCATATACTCAAAAAAGAAAAGTCCTATCTGTGACTAGATGGAGCAATATTTAACTAACTACAGCGGTGACCAGTGATCGATCAGTCTTCCTATCTGATCGGACCTGACCTCGTCAAAACCAGCAAAGTTTGTTTTCCCCAACCACCGCCATCTCTGCGGCGACTCCTTGTTTTGTCCTTTTTTTTGTCTGTGCTGGGCAATATTTTAGAAGGAATAGACCGTTCTACTTCCAGATTGTTTGTTAACCAGTTCTTGCAACTTGATTTATAATATCAAATCATTGCATTTATTCTTTATTGAAAGAAGCCTGTTAAAAGTTTGGGTCTAAAAGTGGCATTAAACAATTGGCCATTTCAATGAGTGAATTGAACTATAACCCAACCTGTGTAGTGGGGCTAGATAAACTGCTCATTCCTCCCACCTCAGTCATAGCAAACTGAGGGATTAATGCTTTGCGTTGGGGGATGATCTGAATCATCAGCCTGGCTGTCAGACTGCTTTTAATAGGGACAACTCCCATCTTTCTGTGGATGATTGGGCAGACAACCAAGCTTTGCCAAAGCCAAAAATCTAATTTTTAAGCAATTATTACTGGAAATGTTTACCTTAACAAAACAGATATGAAACTTGAGGACTGGGGTGGTACTGATCGAAAGGCCTATGTAGATTTGGTTTCAGCCGACGGCAGTAATCTACCCTGTGCTTCCCTTATCTGACCGACATGGTGCATATTGGAGATGTGGTTGAGGATGCAACCTGGAGATTCAAATGTGTCCTGCAGGGAGTCTGAACAGCGTCACAATGGCTGTGATGGTTTTTAAAAAAAGTCAATTATTCTTGCTGATTTTTATGCAGCCTGGCTCTTGCTGATTTTTATGCAGGCTGGCTCCACAACAATGTCCATCGCTGGACGTTCACTTTGGTCCTTTGCCAAGTGGCTTTGATACTGCAGAGCTGTAAGGTCATAAGGCAAGGCCTGCTGCTTCTGCTGTAGTCTTGATGCATTATCTGCACGTGGGGGACAAGAAGGCCATGCAAGGAGTTTCGTTCCTAATCCAAAAGAAAAACACCCCTGGCTATCTGAAATGAAAACAGCAGAGTGATGGCAATGCTCAGCATGTCGAGCAGCATCTGTAGAGCGGGGTGGGAAGTTAACTTTTCAGGTCTTGTGGCCTTTCTGAACAGAAATATTTTTTTTGTTCTTCTCACCTCTTTGCCCCTCAAAATCTATTACATGTGATATGGCGATGGGGAGCAGGAGAGTTTAAATGACTTTGCATGGTGCAAGGCCAAATGGAGTAGTAATGGGACAAGTGTGTGTCCAGAGGAGATGTTGAATGGCTGGATAGCAGTGTGGTGGTATATATTAGGGGTAATACGGTACACCACGTGTCGACAGGCTATTGGTGGAGGGATGCCAGGTCCTGATAGGATCTGCCACCTACTGGACTCCACCCAGAAATGCCGGTATAAGAACCCAGTTATTCCCTCCATTTCCCTCAGCACCTGCATTCTGTAACCACGCAGCTGGGGATAAAGTTCTGCTTAATAAAGCCTTCAATTGACATTACCTCAACCTGCCTTGCGTCATATTGACGGTGCTACAAGCAGTACTCTGAATGCATCGTAGAGATTAAGAAATGGGGGGGCAGAAAAACAAACTGACAGAGAAAAACAAGTTGGGGCAAAGGTCGTGATCTAAAATTGTTGAATTCGGCATTGAGGCCAGAAGGCTATCTGCATGAGAAACTTCACGGATTGACCAATGTTGTATGTGTATACAACATTCCATATGGCAACCTACGCAGCTGGAAGTAAATAATTGCTCACAAGCTGTTTTCTTTGCTCTCGGGTTTTGGACTCTTGTCAATTTTGTGGTTCAATTTTTAAAAGAATTGAGTGAGAGAGACTTGAGGCAAGCTGACTGTTTCCGTTTGGCATTTATGGAGGTAGCCAACAGACGAGACTTTTTAAACAAGTGATCAGGCCCTCTGATTTCTCCACTCATTTCCACTTCTGTTGGCTGACCAACTAGGACTGTTGCCTAAAGAGATCTCTTTGCCCACCTTCTGGCAAAAAAAATAATCCTTTTTTTTGTGGTCTAACTTGAAAAATTAAATTTAATGAGTAGGCTGTGAAACGTGTTCAGTAGGTTGAGCGGAGGGGGTGGGTGTATTCTGCACAACTACCAGTGCGATTTGCCACCAATGTTTGCATTGCAGGTTTAAGCCTGGCCTCCTGATCAGTGTTGTAAAACCAGGAATCCGTACACCTGATTCTGTTGGGTTAAGGGGGTTGGTTCCAATTGTATATGACCAATGAAGCCAGTCCTGTTGTTTTTGTAGGGACGACAAAAGTGGAGCCCAGAGCTCTTGAAGATGTTAGTTGTGGGTCAGCTGGTAGCACACCTGCCCTGAGCCCCATTCCAGGATTTGAATGCAAAAGTCATGGCTGACACTGTAGTACCAGGGGAATGCAGCACTGTCGGAGAGGCTGAGCTTTGGCTGAGATGTTAAGCCAAGGCCTCTACCACCTTGTGTGGATGTAAAGGATCCCATGGCACTAATTGAAAGAAGAGCAGAAGCAGGGGATAACAACTGGTTTCCTCGGCAATGTTTGTTCCACAATCAACACTCCCTCACACAAATAACTGGCCCCGTGCTGCTTTGTTTTGAGTTGTCTGCGATGTTTCCTATAACAGTGACTACACTCTTCCTTTTGCTGTAAAGCACTTTAGGATGTCTGGTAATCATGTGATCACTATATAAATGAAAGTCTGCCTTATTTTCACCATTCCCTTCTTCATTCTCTCCCTACTTCATCAATATGTGAAATATGGGTGTTTGTGACTCCCCAGAACTGGCTGGAATGATGCTATGACTATGAGGGAACCATTGATGCCAGGGTGAATGTTGAATGAGACTTGTAATTAGTCACACGGTTTAAATGCTGACCACCTTCTCTCTGAACTTTTGTGCTCGCGATTGGGGCTAACATGCAGTGTGAAATTCTAGGCCTGTTGCTTTGCAGCCTTTTCAAAATTTTGATTGAGTGTTGTGTCAAGTTTGACATTACTTAAGAGCTGGAGCCCAGTAGCAATTCTCCAACACAGTACATAGTTAATGTTTATGCTTGACATGAGTCGCATTCAATCAACATATTCTTCTGTGATCTTCCTCTTGCATATCTAATTCCCTGTACTATGGTGCCGTCACTCATTGTAGCAAACGCCATTGCTGTAAATTCCCTACTGGATTTATTAGTGACTATCTTTATTTTTTAAAAATTTAGAGTACCCAATTATTTTTTCCAATTAAGGGTCAATTTATCATGGCCAATCCGCCCAACCTGCACAGTTTTGAGGTGTGGGGGCGAAACCCACACACACTGGGAGAATGTGCAAACTCCACAAGGGACAGTTACCCGGTGTCCCAGATCGAACCTGGGACAAGGTGCTGTGAGGAATGTTATGGGCCAGGGTTTAGAGAACCCCAGAGTGTATCATGGAGTTCACCTAACTCTCAATTTTTAGTACATTGTGGTATGGGGAGCACACGGCCCACTCAGCAGAAATGGAAAAGTATTTTTTAAAAGCAAAAGGTGTGGTACAGAAGAAATGGAAGTGTTTTGTGTTTATTCTATGAACTCAAGTTAACCTTTTTAAAACGGTGAACATCTTGGCAACCATTAATTCAAATATAACTCCCAAAGACTACAACACTAAATAATCCTTTAAGCTTTCCTTTTAACATCCATAAGACTTAAAAACACCTATTTACAGAAAGACATCAGGCTTAACTTCACTACTGAGAACAGTTACCACGTTGAAATCAGCAAATGGACACTCATAAGCTTGCAGAGATTCACACACATCCTGCTGTGATTGCAGCTTCTCCAAAACTAAAATGAAACCAAACCCACCCTGCAGCAAAAAGCCTAAAGCGAAAGTAAAAAGCTGGCAGATAGCCCAGCTCCACCCACTCTCTGACATCACTGCAGTAATAAACACCCATTTATTTAAGGTACACCCACTACAGTTCTATAAAAACACCCATTTCGTAAAAGTACTCATGACGGGCAGCAATGCTAACTACTGCGCCACCATGCTGTCCACTATCTTGTATTTATGGCCTGTAGTTTCAGACTACCCCTTACAGTAAACAGACATCTCTACATCTTCCCTGTAAAAACCCATTCATTTAATAATGGGCGGCACGGTAGCACAGTGATTAGCACTGTTGCTTCACAGCGCCAGGGTCTCTGGTTTGATTTCCAGCTTGGGTCACGTACGTTCTCCCCTCCCCGTGTCTGCGTGGGTTTCCTCCAGGTGCTCCGGTTTCCTCCCATAAGTTCCGAAAGATGTGATGTTAGGTGAATAGGTGAATTGGACCTTCTGAATTCTCCCTGAATTCTCCCTCAACGTCCCGAACAAGTGCTGGAGTGTGATGTCATTACAGTGTTACTGTAAGCCTACTTGTGATGATGATCATCTTCGTATTGTTATTTAGACAATGGAACATTACAGCGCAGTACAGGCCCTTCGGCCCTCGATGTTGTGCCGACCTGTGAATCTAAAGCCCATCTACACTATTCCATTATCATCCGTATGTTTATCCAATGACCATTTAAATGCCCTTAATGTTGGCGAGTCCACTACTGTTGCAGGCAGGGCATTCCACGCCCTTACTACTCTCTGAGTAAAGAACCTACCTCTGACATCTGTCTTATATCTATCTCCCCTCAATTTAAAACTATGTCCCCTCGTGTTAGACATCACCATCCAAGGAAAAAGGCTCACTGTCCACCCTATCTAATCCTCTGATCATCTTGTATGCTCTATTAAGTCACCTCTTAACCTTCTCTCTAACGAAAACAGCCTCCAGTCCCTCAGCCTTTCCTCATAAGATCTTCCCTCCTTCCTACCGGGCAACATTCTGGTTTATTATTATTATTAGTACAACTACACTACCACCACCACCAGTCTCACACACTCCTATTTTTCCTTGAGGGAGAGAACCCTTGTCTGAAAACCATAGGATACACAATGTAAATACACAGGCATTGGGTGCAGTATAGGCAGTGTAGTACTACTCAGTAGAGAAGGTGTGTGAAAAATCAGTTTAATCCATAGGAGGGTCATTCAGGAGTCTGGTAACGAGTGGTGAAGAAGCTGTTGAATCTGTAAGCGCGTGACCTCCGACTTGGAGAATAACCTGGGTGGAAGGGGTCTTTCATTATGCTGCCCACTATCCCAAGGCAGGACGAGGTGTAGATATCTATGGATGCATTTGTGTGATGGACTGGGCTGTGTTCACGACTCTCTAGTTTCTTACTGTCTTGGGCTGAGGGCGTGTACGATACTTTGCTTCCTGAAGTCAATGACCAGCTCCTTAGTTCTGCTGACATTGAGGTAGAGATTGCTTACACCACGCCACTAGGTTCTCTATCTCCCTCCTGTACTCCGACTCATTGTTGTTTGAGAGCTGACCCGACATGCTACGGTTGTTTGATTGCCGAACTTGTAGATGGAGTTGGAGCCAAATGTTGCCACCGTAGTGTGTATAGTATGGAGGGGGCTAAGTACACAGTCTTGAAGGGCCCAGGTATTGAGGACTATTGTAGAGGAGGTGTTGTTTCCTGATTGTGGTCTATGGGTCAGAAGAGGGAGGAGCCAAATTTTGGAGTTTTGCTATGAGCTTGGCTGGGATTATAGTGTTGAAGGCAGAGCTGTAGTCACTAAATAGGAGTCTGATGTATGAGTCCTTGTTGTCGAAATGTTACAGGGATGAGTGTAGGCCAGAAAGATGGTGCCTGCTGTGGACTGGTTGCGGTGGTATGCAAATTGCAGTGGATCAAGACATTCTGGAAGTGTCATGGCCAGCCTCTCAAAACACTTCACAATAATTGATGTCAAGGCCACCAGACTAGTCATTGCAGCACGTTGCCTGGTTCTTCTTTGGTGGTCTGGAAGCAGGTGGGAACCTCTGAATAGAGTAGGGCGAGGTTGAACCTCGGAACAGAGTAGGGTGAGGTTGAAGATGTCCGTGAACACACCCGCCAGTTGGTCCGTGCAGGATCTGAGTGCACGACCAGGGACTCTGTCGGGACCTGTTGCTTTCTGAGGGTTCACTTGAATGCGGAGGTTGTGACGGTAGGCATGGGTGTGTCTGAGGCTGCTGGGGTAGTTGACGACTGTTGGTTTCCTGCTCAAAATGAGCATTGAATGCGTTGAGTTCATTGGGGAGAGGTGCACTGCTTCCATTTCTCTACTCTGCTTTGCATAATCTCTGGATTACTTCCACTGCCACATGCTACTGAAGAGGTTAGTCCAGATGAACACGTGGCTGGAGAGATCTTGCAGGAGGGAGGACTTTAGATTTATGGCATATTGGGATCATTATGGGTGTGACCTGAGCAAAAAGGACGGTTTGCACCTGAACCGAAATGGGACCAGTGTCCTTTTCAGGGAGATTTGCTAGTGCTGTTGGGGAGGGTTTAAAGTAACTTGGCAGGGGGGTGGAATCCTGACAAGGTCCAGCAAGGGGAGACACATTAGAAGAGACATCAGGTGGTGGGGAAAGCAAAAGGTTATAAGCCAGTTAAGTCACAAGGGAGTTTAGCACGATTGGATGGTATTTTAATGCAAGAAGTATGACTAACAATGCAGATGAGTTGAATGCACAAATTAAAACATGGGTGTGTTATCACTGAGACATGGTTGGGAGAAGGGCAGCTCAATATTGGATCTTGGGTGAAATGGGGAAGAAGGGAGTGTTGCAGTTTTTTGATCAGGGAAGTAATTACAGCAATAAGGAAGAACCACATCTTTAAAGGCTTTTCAAATGAAGCTATATAGGTAGAACCTAAAACCAAAAAGGAGCGATCACATTGCTGGGAGTAAACCAAAAAGGAGCGATCACATTGCTGGGAGTGTTCTATAGGCCCCCTAACAGTCCAGAGAAATAGAAGAGCAGATATGGAGGCACATTTGAGAAGTGTAAAAGTAATAGGGCAGTGATCGTGGGGGATTTCAACTTAACATTAACTGAGGTAGTCAGTGTGAAGGGTTTAGTGGGGGCAGAATTATTGATGTACCAGAACTTTTTAAACCAGTACAGAGAAGGTCATAGAAGAGAAGGGGTGGTCCTGGACTTAATTTTGGGGTAACAAAGTCAGGCAAGTGGTTGAAGTCAGGTAAGTGGTTGAAGTATCAGTGGGGGAGTATTTTTGACCAGTGATCATAACTTTCAAATGGATGTGTTTCTTAGAGGATGATTTATTAATCAAACATTGGCCATTACTTAAGATTGATTGGTGTCCATCAAAGTTAGTTCAGCGTCTCCGTGCGCAGTCTCATGAAAATAGGTTTCTCATGCCACCACTGGCCACAGACCTTGCTGTAACTAATTAGTTGATACATTCTTTTTGCTAAATGCGTTGAAATACAGTAGTCAATTTGTTATATGAAACATTCACTGAAACAATGTAAATTTCCACAGACAAGACACGAGAGTTCAATAGTTGATTCATTATCTAAAACAATGATTATATTCTTGCAGTCAAGGCATTTTTAATAATTTCACTCTTTACCTATGCATTCAATTAGCACCTAAAACCGTGAATACATCTGAAACTACTCCGTGTTCCAGGTGTGGTCTAACTAGGACATTGCATTCCAAAAGCGTTTTTTCTACCTCCTTGTATTCTGGTCCATTAAATATAAAGGTCGGCATTGGGCGTTTTGGTTATTTTCCTCCATTGCATGACCGTTTTCAAGTCTTATTAAGCCTTCTTTGTTCTGTCTTTCGCCATTTTAAAAGTACTCTTTTATTAGTCCAAAGTGGATGGTCTCTCATTTGTCTACGAAATCCATTTTGCACAGTTTTGCCGTTCACTTAATTGATCAATATCTCTATGTTTATATCCATGCTTGCTTTACCGTCCATCTTTGTATCATTGGCAAACTTGGATATGTGGCCTTCTGTCCCATCTTGAAAATGTGTCCTTGTTCTGAGGGTTAGCCGCACAATTTAAAATCTTTATCCACTGATTTCTATTCTCCGCTGCTCTCCCCTGTCTGCTCCATAGAGAGGCCAGTGCACATTTTGATATTATCCATCCATGCTGTCTTGGATCTTGTGCATATTTCCCAGTTCTTTGACCTTGTGTTGCACCGTTTTCTAAACGCTCCCCTCCTGTACGCATCACATGTTCAAAATGTGATAGCTTCCTTGATATCACGGCCTCAAGCAAGTTTCTCATAACAGTAACGTTTTCGGGCACCCACCCCTTTGCTTGGCCGTCCATGGTACACGTAATTTCCACCTGTCTTTTAACTTCAAATGCTCTTCTTGATCCTCATCACTTTTCTTGGACGCTGGATAGTCCGAGGCTTTTCCCCGGGGTAGAGGGGTCAATTACTAGGGGGGCATGGGTTTAAGGTGAGGGGGGCATGGGTTTAGAGTAGATGTACGAGGCAAGTTTTTTTTACACAGGGTAGTGGGTGCCTGGAACTCGCTACCGGAGGAGGTGGTGGAAGCAGGGACGATAGTGACATTTAAGGGGCATCTTGACAAATACATGAATAGGCTGGGAATAGAGGGATACGGACCCAGGAAGTGTAGAAGATTGTAGTTTAGTCGGCAGCATGGTCGGCATGGGCTTGGAGCGCCGAAGGGCCTATTCTTGTGCTGTACATTTCTTTGTTCTTTGTTGTTCTGTTAGATTCAAGATTGTTGTGGAAAGAATGATGATGGGCTTGAGATTAAAATTCTAAACTGGGGAAGACCGACTTTAATAAGATCCGATATGATCTGGCCCGAGTGGACTGGGAACAGACACTTCTGGGTAAATCTGTGACCGAACAATGGGACACGTTTCAAGAAGGCAATAGGGAGAGTGCAGGCCCAACATGTCCCAATCAAGAGAGTGAGACCAACAAATCCAGTGAACCCTATACAGCATTGGAGAAAAAAAGAGGTTTAGAACATAGAAAAGAACATAGAAAAATACAGCACAGAACAGGCCCTTCGGCCCACGATGTTGTGCCGAACCTTTGTCCTAGATTAATCATAGATTATCATTGAATTTACAGTGCAGAAGGAGGCCATTCGGCCCTTTGAGTCTGCACCGGCTCTTGTAAAGAGCACCCTACCCAAACTCAACACCTCCACCCAACACCAAGGGCAATTTGGACATTAAGGGCAATTTATCATTGGCCAATTCACCTAACCCGCACATCTTTGGACTGTGGGAGGAAACCGGAGCACCCGGAGGAAACCCACGCAGACACGGGGAGGACGTGCAGACTCCGCACAGACAGTGACCCAAGCCGGAATCGAACCTGGGACCCTGGAGCTGTGAAGCAATTGTGCTATCCACAATGCTACCGTGCTGCCCTTGAGAACAAATAAATCTACACTATATCATTTTACCTTAATCCATGTACCTATCCAATAGCTGCTTGAAGGTCCCTAATGTTCCCGACTCAACTACTTCCACAGGCAGTGCATTCCATGCCCCCACTACTCACTGGGTAAAGAACCTACCTCTGATATCCCTCCTATATCTTCCACCTTTCACCTTAAATTTATGTCCCCTTGTAATGGTTTGTTCCACCCGGGGAAAAAGTCTCTGACTGTCTACTCTATCTATTCCCCTGATCATCTCTTAAACCTCTATCAAGTCGCCCCTCATCCTTCTCCGTTCTAATGAGAAAAGGCCTAGCACCCTCAACCTTTCCTCGTAAGACCTACTCTCCATTCCAGGCAACATCCTGGTAAATCTTCTTTGCACCTTTTCCAAAGCTTCCACATCCTTCCTAAAATGAGGCGACCAAAACTGTACACAATACTCCAAATGAGGCCTTACCAAAGTTTTGTACAGCTGCATCATCACTTCACGGCTCTTAAATTCAATCCCTCTGTTAATGAACGCGAGCACACCATAGGCCTTCTTCACAGCTCTATCCACTTGAGTGGCAACTTTCAAAGATGTATGAACATAGACCCCAAGATCTCTCTGCTCCTCCACATTGCCAAGAACTCTACCGTTAACCCTGTATTCCGCATTCATATTTGTCCTTCCAAAATGGACAACCTCACACTTTTCAGGGTTAAACTCCATCTGCCACTTCTCAGCCCAGCTCTGCATCCTATCTATGTCTCTTTGCAGCCGACAACAGCCCTCCTTACTATCCACAACTCCACCAATCTTCGTATCGTCTGCAAATTTACTGACCCACCCTTCAACTCCCTCATCCAAGTCATTAATGAAAATCACAAACAGCAGAGGACCCAGACCTGATCCCTGCGGTACGCCACTGGTAACTGGGCTCCAGGCTGAATATTTGCCATCCACCACCACTCTCTGACTTCTATCGGTTAGCCAGTTTGTTATCCAACTGGCCAAATTTCCCACTACCCCATGCCTCCTTACTTTCTGCATAAGCCTACCATGGGGAACTTTATCAAATGCCTTACTAAAATCCATGTACACTACATCCACTGCTTTACCTTCATCCACATGCTTGGTCACCTCCTCAAAGAATTCAATAAGATTTGTAAGGCAAGACCTACCCCTCACAAATCCGTGCTGACTATCCCTAATCAAGCAGTGTCTTTCCAGATGCTCAGAAATCCTATCCTTCAGTACCCTTTCCATTACTTTGCCTACCACCGAAGTAAGACTAACTGGCCTGTAATTCCCAGGGTTATCCCTAGTCCCTTTTTTGAACAGGGGCACGACATTCGCCGCTCTCCAATCCCCTGGTACCACCCCTGTTGACAGTGAGGACGAAAAGATCATTGCCAACGGCTCTGCAATTTCATCTCTTGCTTCCCATAGAATCCTTGGATATATCCCGTCAGGCCCGGGGGACTTGTCTATACTCAAGTTTTTCAAAATGCCCAACACATCTTCCTTCCTAACAAGTATTTCCTCGAGCTTGCCAATCTGTTTCACACTGTCCTCTCCAACAATATCGCCCCTCTCATTTGCAAATACAGAAGAAAAGTACTCGTTCAAGACCTCTCCTATCTCTTCAGACTCAATACACAATCTCCTGCTACTGTCCATGATCGGACCTACCCTCGCTCTAGTCATTCTCATATTTCTCATGTGTAAAAGGCCTTGGGGTTTTCCTTGATCCTACCCGCCAAAGATTGTTCATGCCCTCTCTTAGCTCTCCTAATCCCTTTCTTCAGTTCCCTCCTGGCTATCTTGTATCCCTCCAATGCCCTGTCTGAACCTTGTTTCCTCAGCCTTACATAAGTCACCTTTTTCCTCTTAACAAGACATTCAACCTCTCTTGTCAACCATGGTTCCCTCACTCGACCATCTCTTCCCTGCCTGACAGGGACATACATATCAAGGACACGTAGCACCTGTTCCTTGAACAAGTTCCACATTTCACTTGTGTCCTTCCCTGCCAGCCTATGTTCCCAACTTATGCACTTCAATTCTTGTCTGACAACATCGCATTTACCCTTCCCCCAATTGTAAACCTTGCCCTGTTGCACGTACCTATCCCTCTCCATTACTAAAGTGAAAGTCACAGAATTGTGGTCACTATCTCCAAAATGCTCCCCCACTAACAAATCTATCACTTGCCCTGGCTCATTACCCAGTACTAAATCCAATATTGCCCCTCCTCTGGTCGGACAATCTACATACTGTGTTAGAAAAGCTTCCTGGACACACTGCACAAACACCACCCCATCCAAACTATTTGATCTAAAGAGTTTCCACTCAATATGTGGGAAGTTAAAGTCGCCCATGACTACTACCCTATGACTTCTGCACCTTTCCAAAATCTGTTTCCCAATCTGTTCCTCCACATCTCTGCTACTATTGGGGGGCCTATAGAAAACTCCTAACAAGGTGACTGCTCCTTTCCTATTTCTGACTTCAACCCATACTACCTCAATAGGGTGATACTCCTCGAACTGCCTTTCTGCAGCTGTTATACTATCTCTAATTAATAATGCCACCCCCCCCCCCCCCACCTCTTTTACCACCCTCCCTAATCTTATTGAAACATCTATAACCAGGGACCTCCAACAACCATTTCTGCCCCTCTTCTATCCAAGTTTCCGTGATGGCCACCACATTGTAGTCCCTAGTACCGATCCATGCCTTAAGTTCACCCACCTTATTCCTGATGCTTCTTGCGTTGAAGTAAGAACTTCAACCCATCTGACTTCAACCCATCTCCGTGCCTGCAAGTACTCTCCTTTGTCAGTGTTCCCTTCCCCACTGCCTCATTACACACTTTGGCGTCCTGAATATTGGCTCCCTTAGTTGCTGGACTACAAATCCGGTTCCCATTCCCCTGCCAAATTAGTTTAAACCCTCCCGAAGAGTACTAGAAAACCTCCCTCCCAGGATATTGGTGCCCCTCTGGTTCAGATGCAACCCGTCCTGCTTGTACAGGTCCCACCTTCCCCAGAATGCGCTCCAATTATCCAAATACCTGAAGCCCTCCCTCCTACACCATTCCTGCAGCCACGTGTTCAACTGCACTCTCTCCCTATTCCTAGCCTCGCTATCACGTGGCACCGGCAACAAACCAGAGATGACAACTCTGTCTGTCCTGGCTTTTAACTTCCAGCCTAACTCCCTAAACTTGTTTATTACCTCCACACCCCTTTTCCTACCTATGTTGTTGGTACCAATGTGCACCACGACTTCTGGCTGCTCCCCCTCCCCCTTGAGGATCCTGAAGACACGATCCGAGACATCCCTGGCCCTGGCACCCGGGAGGCAACATACCTTCCGGGAGTCTCGCTCGCGACCACAGAATCTCCTATCTATTCCCCTAACCATTGAATCTCCTACAACTATTGCTTTTCTATTCTCCCCCCTTCCCTTCTGAGCCCCAGAGCCAGACTCAGTGCCAGAGACCTGGCCGCTAGGGCCTTCCCCCGGTAGGTCATTTCCCCCCCCCCCCCCCCAACAGCATCCAAAACTGTATACTTGTTTTGAAGGGGAACGGCCACGAGGGATCCCTGCACTTTCTGCCTGTTTGTTTTTTTCCCCCTGACTGTAACCCAGCTATTCTTGTCCTGTACCTTGGGTGTGGTTACCTCCTTGTAACTCTTCTCAATCACCCCCTCTGCCTCCCGGATGATCCGAAGTTCATCCAGCTTCAGCTCCAGTTCCCTAACACGGTCTTTGAGGAGCTGAAGTTGGGTGCACTTCCCGCAGGTATAGTCAGTGGGGACACCGGTGGTATCCATCACCACCCACATCCTACAGGAGGAGCATGTAACTGGCCTAGCCTCCATCCCCTCTTACCTGACAGAATATAGCTGCCCTGTGGACTAACTAGATCTCCGCCCTCCGACCCTGCTCCCAGTCAGCTACACTTTCTGTAAACTCCTGGCTCTCTTCGCACTCTTTGCGGAAATGTCGGAAACAAAATGAAAGGAGCACCTTACTCCCTCCTCACCTAACTCCCTCGGTCACCAAACTCTCACTATCGCACTCAAATGCACCAAATTCAGCACTCCGGTTTATGGCAGATATCTAGGCTCAAAACAGCAGAAGCTCGGGAGGTGTATAGAATGTGCAAGAGGGAACTCGAAAAGGAAGTTAGGAGAGCAACAAAAGTGGGCAGAAGGATACTGGCAGGTAAAATGAAGGAAACTTGTTTTGCAAGTACATTAAGGGTAAAAGGATAACTCTGAAAGAGTAAGGCCCATTAAGGACTGATGTGTTGGATGTTCTGGATCACATACAGGTCACCAACACTTGAAGTAGTGCAACACTACTTTATTAAAAGGTCAACTATTTAAACATACTTGAACTGTGTGTAAATACGATACCAGCTTTAACTAAAGACCTTTGCCTTGTCCTAATCAGTTGCTGCACTCAGCACATGGTGAATGTCTGTGTTGCAGGCTGTGAGCTCTGTGCTCCTAGCTAGCTGCTACTCTAATGAGCGGGAACTCTGATGTCCCCTGTCTTGTCCCCTGTCTTTATAGTGCGTGTGCTCTCACTGGTGATTGGCTGCGGTGTTGTGTATGTTGATTGGTCCCACTGTGTGTCCATCAGTGTGTGTCTGCACCATGATATACTGGTGTATATTATGACAAGGACCATTGGTAATTTGTGTGGGGAGCTGGAGGATGTAGGTAGGGTTCTAAATGAATACTTTGTGTTGGTGTTCACTAGTGAGAGGGATAGTGTGGGTATCGATATCGGGTAGAAGGACTGCTAAAATTAAAGAAAATAATAGAGTAATAACCTTTAGTGTCACAAATACAAAGAACAATATAGCACAGGAATTGGCCCTCCCAAGCCTGTGCCTACCACATGTCCTATCTAGACCAACCGCCTGTATCCTTCTATACCCTGTCTGTTCATGTGCCTATCCAGATAAGTCTTAAAAGGTCATTAATGTATCTGCCTCAACCATCTCACTTGGCAGTGCATTCCAGGCCGCCACCACCCTCTTCTGTTTAACCCCCCCCCCCCCCCCCCCCAACCTTGAACTTGTGCCCCTTGCAACTTTAAATTCCACCCTGGGGGAAAAGCCTCCAACTGTTCACCCTATCTATACCCCTAATAATTTTCTAAACTTCTATCAGGTCGCCCCTCAACCTTTGTCTATCTATTATGAAGCAGAGGTCCCAATACTGATCCCTGTGGAACACCACTAGTTACAGACCTCCATTCAGAAAAGCATCCTTCCACTGATACCCTCTGTCTTCTTTGGCATGCCAGTTCTGAATCCATCCAGCTAGTTCAGCCCTGACCGTATGATTTAATCTTTTGCAGCAGCCTGCCATGAGGGACCTTATCAAATGCTTTATTAAAGTCCATGTAGACAACATGCACAGCCCTTCCCTCGTCAATCATTTTTGCCACCTCCAAAGAACCCAATGAAATTAGTGAGACGTGACCTCCCTCATAGAAAACCATGCTGTCTGTCACTAATAAGACCATTCACTTCCAAATGTGCATAGATCCTATCTCTGGAGAATCTTTTCCAACAATTTCACTATCATGGACGTCAAGCTCGCTTGGCCTCTAATTACCTGGGTTATCGTGCAACCCTTCTTAAATAATGGTACAACATTGGCCATCCTCCAATCCCCTGGAATCTCGCCTGTGGCCAATGAGGACACAGAAGGCCCAGTAATTTCATCTCTTGTCTCCTGCAGTAATCTGGGATAGATCTGCCCTGGGGATTTATCTACCTTAATGCTTTTTAACATACCTAACACTTCCTCCCTCTTAATAATTATCTGTTCTAAAGTGTTTACACATCCATCTGAGACACCACTAATCAACATGTCCCTTTTTCTTTGAATACCGATGCAAAATACTCATTATGGACCTCACCTACTTCCTCCTGTTCTACACATTTCCCTCCTTTTGTCCTCGAGTGGGCCAACTCTTTCTCTAGCTACCCTCTTGTTCCTAATATACGTATAAAATGCCTTGGAATTCTCCTTGATCCTGCCAAGGACATTTCGTGACCTGTTTTTTGCCCTCCTAACTCTGAGCTCTTCTACTTTCATTGTATTCCTCAAGTGCTTCATCTGTTTTTCGTTGCCTGTACATCACATATGTATCCTTTTTTCTTTTTGACAATATTCTCAATCTCCCTGGTCATCCATGATTCCCGAATCCTGCCTTTCCTGTCTTTTTTTTAAACCAGCACATGCCTGTCCTGCACTCCCGTCAACTGCTCCTTAAAAGACTCCCACATGCTAAATGAATATTGAGAATAAACTGGTCTTTTTTATTTGAAGTGGCAGGCCATGACGTGTGGGCCCCGCAGGTATCAGTGTTTTATCAAAATGTGGATGAGGGAACCAAATGTAATTTATTCCATGTTTGCTGATGACAGAGCTTGGGAATGTGTGTGGTGATATAGGAGGCATTATTATTTAAATGGTGGTCAATTGGAAAATGTTAATGTATAAAGTGACCTGGGTGTCAGTACACCAACAAGCATGCAGGTGAAGAAAGCAAATGGTTTAGGCAGCTTTTTAAACGGTTCCATGTCATTGCTGGCTCCAATTTGCAGGAACCATAGGTTTGTGCTGTCTGGCTTGGATTCATTGTTCAGGACATGAGAGAGATGGGGGGGGGGGGGGGGGGGGGTTGAGGCTGGAGGATAGTGCTCTAGGGGATCAGTGATCGTGTGCACATGTTTAGGTATTGCGTCAAGTTTGTAAGCTTCTTCTGGGTCTCTTGTTTTTTGATAGTTGGGAATTTTGGCTGTTCAGCTGGAGCTGTGACAGTTTTTGGAGTTTCTGACTCGCCAGTGCTGCAGGCGGGGATGCAGGTAAATGTCCTAGCCTTTGTCTTGCTAATAGCCCGGAGGACAGTTCTGCTTGGGTGGAGGTCCCCAGTGTTGCCCAAGGCCCCTGCGTGGTTGGGGGACCTGATGGAATTGTTGCACCTTGAGGCGATCAGTGGCAGGGTTCTATTTGAGGTATCAGCCTTCACCTTTGTCGGGGAGCTGGTCGCGTGTCAGCTGTTGGGGAGGGGTTGGGCATTGTCTCTGTATTTTGTTTAAGATTTAGCTTTCTTTATGGGGGAGGGGAGAGGGGGATTGGGTTGGTGTTATTGTTGTTGTTTGTGTTATAATGGCAATTTTGTCTGAATAAAAATATTATTTTTAAAAGAGGATCAGCTGGGGTGGCATGTGGCACAGTGGTTAGCACTGGGGCTGCGGCGCTGAGGACTCTGGTTCGAATCCTGGCCCTGGGTCACCGTCCGTGTGGAGTTTGCACATTCTCTCCCCATGTCTGCGTGGGTTTCACCCCCACAACCCAAAGATTTCATAGAATTTACAGGTCAGAAGGAGGCCATTCGGCCCATCGAGTCTGCACTGGCTCTTTGAACGAGCACCCTACCCAAGCCCACATCTGCACCCTCTCCCCATAACCCAGTAACCCCGCCCAACACTCAGGGCAATTTAGCATGGCCAATCCACCTAACCTGCGCACCCGGAGGAAACCCGCGCGCACACTGGGAGAATGTGCAGACTCCGCACAGACTGTGACCCAAGCCGGGAATCGAACCTGGGACCCTGGAGCTGTGAAGCAATTGTGCTAACCACAGTGCTGCCGTGCTGCCCTTGATGTGCAGGTAAGATGGATTGGCCATGCTAAATTGCCCCTTAATTGGGGAAAAAAAAAATGGGTACTCTAAATTTAAAAAAAATCAGCCAAGATATTGAATGGCAGAGTGACTGTGGCCTACTTGATTTTCTTTTTCAAATTTGCAGTGTTGTTGGAATGATTTGGATCACCAGCTGCAGATGATGGCCTGAAGAACAGGGTGGTGGGGCGTAATAGTTTTGAATATATGCATTCCTCAAATCCTTTCCGACAGCTTGGAGGAGTTACTGTGGCCTGGCACTGAACCTGATGGGTAAGATGTAAAGCTGTAAAGATGCTGCGGCCTGCGCAGTGCAAATGCTAAGAATAGCTTTTGACAATTGGCCATCAGTTGAGTCATCATATAGTTCCTCAAATGAAAGATGTACAACATCTGTTAAAGTCCATCGTAGCTTGTTGAGTAGATCTGCGCCCCAGCCAACCACCCAGTGGATTCATTGCTGTAGGGCAAAATCTTGAACACTGTAATGATGTGCTGATCCTCTGGGGGTGGGAGATGTATCTTTGCTTAAATGAGGCAATCCTCTGGGTTCTGGAATAAGGGAGAAGTAGTGTTGATCTGGGTTTGTTTTATTGTCACGAGTACCGAGGTACAGCTAAAAGTATTCTGCGTGCAGATCATTCCATACATGAAGGCACAGGCAACGGGTGAGCATACAAAGTGCAGTACCACTCCGTGGAGAAGATGTGTGAAGAGATCAGTTCAGTCCATAAGAGGGTCATTCAGGAGTCTGGCAACAACTGGGAAGAAGCGGGTATTAAAGTGTTAACTGAACACTTTAATATATTCCTTTTGGTCATTCTTGTTTTTAGTTTCCGATTAATGCAGAGGGGCAGTCAAACATTGGGATGCAACTCTATGCCATGAATTTTAACTTTTTGGTGCTGTTCCAATCAGCTATGATCACATTGAATGGTGCAGCAGGCTTTGGGAGCCAACTATTCCATGTTCATGTGCATCTTCCCCCTTGGCTACTAGAAGTATTTTGGGCATTGTGAATTAAAGCTGAATTTTATTTGGTTTTTCCCTTTGGTAAAGACTAAAATTGGATGACATGGTAGGTCATAAATCTGATCAGATCAAACCTATTACTTTGCATTGATTTTGTGCCCCCTCCACCTCTGAACCTCTATAAAATTTGGATATTATCCAATTCTCTGTGCCAGTTGTTTTACAAAAGTATTATTGGGCACTGTTCTCTTGTTATCTGGTGAACACAGTAATTAAGCCATGCAAATTTAAAAGCTCCTGGATTACATCCACTGGCTAGGAATTTTCTGCTTCTGCTGTCTTCTGTTGATTTGAGGAATGCATATATTCAAAACTATTTTACCCCACCACCCTATGATCTAACTGAGAGGAGTCAAACTTCCTGGCAAGAGACTTGTTTTGTTAAAGTTAACACTCATGGATTCAGTGGAAACTACTTCATGGCTTTTGAGGTTTTATTGTAACTATACCAGGAAGGGCTATCGGAGCACTTTTAAAAATAAAACATTTTGCCTATTGCTGTGTCAAGGTCCAGTAATTAAAAGGGTGTGTTTTGGAGTCCTCTTTTGGATGAGATGCTTCACAGCGCTAGGGACCTGGGTTTGATTCTGGACTGTGTGCATTCTCTCCGTGTCTGCGTAGGTTTTCTCCGGGTGCTGTGGTTTCCTCCCATAGTTCAAAGATATCCAGTTGGGTGGATTGGCCATGACCAAGTTATGGGGATAGTGCGTGGGCCTAGGTAGAGTGCTCTTTGAGGGTCTGTGCATACTCGATGGGCAGAATGGCTTCCTTTGGCATTGTAGGGATCAATGAAACTGCGGCCCTGTCTGCCCTTCAGGTGGATGTAAAAGATCCTGGGACAATCTTTCAAAGAAGCAGTGTCATGGCTTGGAAATTCACAGGAATTGAACCTGGAATGAGGGACTTTAATTATGTGAAGCTGGGTTTGTGCTTCATGTAGAGGACTTTAAGGAAAACTGGGTGTTCAAAATTGACAGGAGTTTAGTGTTTTTCCTTTCAACAGCCCCTTCCATGCCTGCAAATGTCCTTTACGGCATTGAAGTATCCTTTGAAATGTAGTCATTGGAGATGTAGGAAACATGACAGGTGCTGGTTTAGCTCACTGGGCTAAATCGCTGGCTTTTAAAGCAGACCAAGGCAGGCCAGCAGCACGGTTCAATTCCCGTACCAGCCTCTCCGAACAGGTTCAATTCCCGTACCAGCCTCCCCGAACAGGTGCCGGAATGTGGCGACTAGGGGCTTTTCACAGTAACTTCATTGAAGCCTACTCGTGACAATAAGTGATTTTCATTTCATTTCATGACAGCCAATTTGCGCACATTTTCAAAAATACCAGTGTAATACTGACCGATCTTTTTTTTGGGGGGGGGGGGGGGGGGTGTTGACCGTGGACCCTGTCTCTAGTTGATTGTTAGACACCACACCCTTAACTTTGAATTAAATCACTACTTTATTGAACACAATATCAGATCCCAGTGCTTATCACTACTACGAAAGGTCCTATCAGCAAGTGCAAAAATGATTCTACCTTCCTTTGCTACCACTACAAGTTCACCCAGCATGGTTAAACTGTTAACTTGGGAATTGATTTGTGGAGGACATTGTTACACTCGCACTGGCCAGGTGCAAATGGGAATCGGGCTCTGTCTTTAAGTTTGAGGCTTCTTCCTTCTGTGATATTGTTCCTCGAGGTTTCACTGAAATCGTTTGTCTCCATCTTGTACATATCTCACTGGCATTGATCTCATGCTTCCAGCCATGTGCTCACAGGACAGTGCTGATCAATCAATGTCTTTTCTGGTCACGAATGTTTGTGACTCAGCTGGGTTGTATTTCTTCTCGAGAGCACAACACACACTGGTCTCTGTTTAATCACTCTGTCTAAGGCATAGCAACAGCCATTGTCCAATCTCACTCTCTGACTGCACATCTTGTACTTCACTGCAGACCCCCAATGTTTATGCTGCTTATGTTGATACAGAGATGGCCTTTTTAACCATCCAGCTTTGCTGGTGCCTTTTACAATACCCAACAGGCTACAATGTCTCTTTTTTAACATGGCCCTATTTCCCAGTGGCCCTATTTCCCAGTAGGCTTGAGGCCAGAGCTACAGGGGGTGGGGCGATTAAATAGTTGCCAAGACTCTTCGAATAAATCCCTGCTACAAATAGTGCCTTGGATGTTTTTGTTTGTACTTGGGATGTGGGTGTTGCTGGCTGGGCCGGTGTTTATTGCCCATACCAAATTGCACTTCAACTCCAGAGGGCATATGAGTTGACCATGTGGGTATGGAGTCACATGTAGGCCAGACTGGATAAGGAATTTCTTCCCCTACGTAAGGACATGAACCAGATGGGATGATAGAATCTACAGTGCGGATGGAGGCCATTCGGCCCATCGAGCCCACACCGGCTCTTGGGAAGAGCATCCTACATGAGTCCACCCTATCCCTGTAGCCCCACCTTTTGGATACTCGGGGGCAATTTAGCATGGCCAATCCACCTAACCTGCACATCTTTGGGCTGTGGGAGGAAACCAGAGCACCCAGAGGAAACCCACGCAGACACTGGGAGAACGTGCAAACCCACACAGTCACCCGAGGCCAGAATTCAACCCAGATCCCTGGAGCGGTGAGGCAGCAGTGCTAACCACTGTGCCACCATGCCAACAATTAGACTTTTGATTTCTTTTAAAATCCAATTTTTTCATCTGCCATGGTGGGATTCAAACCTGGGTTCCAAGAGCATTACCCTGGGTCTCTAAATTACTAGTCCAATGATACCATGATGCCACTACATTTGCATCCACCTCGGTGGACAGACTCCTCAGTTTAACATCTCATTCAAAAGATGGCACCTGCACCTGAATGTAACACTCCCTTTGTACTGCACTGGAGTATCAACCTTGATCTTGATGCTAAGTCCCAAGAGTTGATGGTGGTTAAATTGCTTCCCCAGGCAGGAGGCCTGGTAACCAGAGGATAGAAGAATTGGTGGAAGAACTGGGCAAGGTGGGGAGATGGGGGTGAGGAATGTTTTTTATGCTGTTAACGGAGAGGTGGAGCCAGTTTAAATAGTAATTTCAAAAAGGGATTAGGAGCCATAACATGAAAAGGAGAAATTCGCAAGGCTATTGGGGAGTTGAACTATTTAATAGCTCTTATTAGATGATGGTAAAGGGTCAAATGGCCATTTAGTTCCTCAAGCCTGTTCTTGCCAATGAATGAAACTGTGGCTGATCTGCAGTCTAACCTTTGACACACATCTGGCACACACATCGCTTAATCCACTCAGATACCTATCCACCCATCAGATTTTAAACAAACAATTAATTAGCATGGTTTGCTATATTCTGATTAATTGCAAACTTCTGCCACCCTTTATGTGGCGATGCACTTCCTAATTTCATCAATATCTGACTCCTATTTTGGACCATCTCCAAGCCCTAGGTGGCCGACGGAAATAGTTTCTCTACCCTGTTCAGTTTAGTATCTTACACTTGCATCGAATCACCTCTTATATCTTTTAACATTCTGGGAATACAACCTAGTTTGTCTAAAATCTCCTCCTTGCTTAATCCTTCTGTGCTGCAAGATTATGATTGAAGTAGTCACCTTTCTATTTTGAATGACTCCATGCTGCACGGGATGGTGAGTGCTTCTGTTGAGTCATAGGGCTGAGTGGATTATTTTGCTAGTATTCAAGGCGCAACTGGCTTTTAAAGCTCTGAGCATCTTCTCTGGCTGAAGCTGCATTATTAATCTTTGCTTTTGTTAATGTTGTTTTGCAGTGAGCATGTTTTTGTGCCGTTCAGATACACTTCTGGAGCTGTGCAAGGTTTAAGGGTCATCCCTTGTGACATGTGCAGTGAGCAGATTAAACATGAAGCATTTGACGAAAAACTGAACAAACAAATTTACTGCAGGGAGCTGAATCCAGCTGCCTACTACACAGCCCCAAATCTCTATTTAAAATGTTTGTTGTGTGGAATAAAATCTCTATTGAATCAAGTGTATGGATTGGAGGATCCCTCACTGCTCCCTTCTCTTCCTCCATTGAGTCTGTACTTCCAGAATAAAAACTTTCATTATACAGAGAATTTGTTTCAATGACATGTCAGTAACATTGCAGTGTGGAAATTGGAGGCAATGTGACCAGATTTATCTTTGTTAGTGATGTTGATTTAAGAGATAATTATGTTCCAGGACATTGGGAGGACGTCCTGATCTTTCAAACCCTGCCGAATGATCAGCCCAACTGGTGTGGCTGGTTGGTCTGCTCTGTACTGTAGCCACCTGGGTTGGCCACTTCCCGACTTAAAATGGAGATCCGCAAAGACTACAGGGAAATTCAGCCAAGCCAGGAAAAACTAGCAAGTGCAAAGTCTCCTGTGTATTAGAACTTGCAAAAGCCCAGACAGCACTGAAACTCGCAGCCATCTGCATACTAATGAGCGATCCCCGGGTACAATTGAAACATGTAAGGTGAATAAGGCCAAGCCAGACTCCTCGGCGCCAGCAGGAGCCAAGACAAAGGAAGGCCAACGGACACTCTGGGACTGCCCAGCGATCAGGGAACAACTCCAGTATTGGAGAAATCGATCCAAGTGATCGGAACATAGTCCAATCACTTGGAACCAGATACGGGGTCCGCCCCGAACGGCGCGAAGCCCCTGGGGACTATAAAGTAAAGCCCCCAAGTTCAAATCGGTCTTCTTGGCAGGGTCACTCAGCAGCGATTCAACCCTTGACAATGACCTGACTAGCTGCCGCATCAACCAAGTAAGTCTCCAGTCAATGCACGCTACGAGATAGACGCTCCTAGCTACCAGTCCATCCCAGCTTTTGAATCCTGCAGACTCCGAATCGAATGAAAGGCCATTTGTTCCCCTGACCTGGTGGGCCAATTCCGAAGCTAAGTTTAACTTGTTTAGGCTGGTTTAGCACACTGGGTTAAATCGCTGGCTTTTAAAGCAGGCCAGCAGCACGGTTCAATTCCTGTACCAGCCTCCCTGAACAGGTGCTGGAATGTGGCGACTAGGGGCTTTTCACAGTAACTTCATTTGAAGCCTACTTGTGGCAAGTGATTTTCATTTAATTAAGTATAGGCCTTTTAATGATAGAGAGAGCCCAGTAAGTAGAGTTTTATGCACGAGTAGTGATTTACTGTGTATAATAATGTGTTTTGATTTGAATCTTACTAATTGGTGTGTTGAGTTATTGATCAGGACTTGAACTTGAACCTCGTGGCGGCATCATAAAGATACCTGGTGACTCTAGAGCAAAGGTGATAGAAACAGCGCAAACTAAGTAAAGATACAACGGGCAACGTTTAAGAGCCAACCAAAAGTTAGCAACAGTACAATAACAATATTAGATCCAAAGAGGCTGAGGGCTGCTTCCAGCTACATCATTAATGTCATAAGCTGGTATAAAATATAATCAAAAAGGCGAATGAAATGCTGCTCTTAACTGTAAGTCTAGAAAACAAGGGGGTAGAAATCATGCTTCAGCCATACAAAGCCCTGATTAGACCACAACTGCTCAGTGCACCACACCCAAGGAAACCTTTTTTTATATAGATTTGCCAGAATCGTACCTTGCATTCAAGTGTTAAGCAGGCAGGAGAGGTTGCTCAAGTTAGGAATGTTATGCAAGTTAGGAATGTATTCCCTGGAATGTAGAAGATTAAGGATGTCCTGACGGGATAGGTTGGCAAAATACAATTTCTGCTGGTTGGGGAGTCCTTCACTTGGAGCATAGACTAAAACAATGCCTATGCAAAAAGGATGGTAGAAGTTTGGACATTCCTGTAGATGCCAGATAAGAGGCTGATAGATTTTTGTTACCTCTCCCATAGCCAATTATTTACTCCCATTATCACCAGTCCTCTGCTCAGTTCAAATAAGTCTTTTGAACATCAGTACACCACCTACTGCGCGAGCTTCACTTGCCCACCGAGAATTCAGTCAGGTTTGTTGGACGTGATTAACCTTTGGTGGATCCGCACTGCCTTTCCTCATTAATCCATACTTCTCCCAAGTAAGAATTAATTTTGTCCTTGCCCATGGTCTTTCATTTTCCTAGAAATTGAGCTGCTTAGCATTGCCTGAAAGATGTTTGAATGTAGACTGCATTGAGTAAAAAGGTTTGGGATTTATCTGCATTCACTACCTTGAGTGTATGCCTGCAATGTCAGCAATAGCTTCTTGGAAGCTTTCTGCATGTGGAAAATGCAGACAGTGAGTTTTTAAAATCCCCGTTGGATCTAATTTTGTCAATACCTTCATTTTACTCGCTGCAGAATTGCCGTCTTTGTGCTGATGCACTGCATTAATTGTGTGGTGTTTGACATTTGCAGAAAGTCATAGAACCTTGCTGCATGGAAGGAGGCCATTTGTGCCTGTGCTAACTCTTTTGAAAGAAGAATGATCCTGCTGATTATTCCCTTTTTGTGCCAGGTCTTAGACTATAGGAGGTTATGGTAAAACCTATTTATACTGCAGTTAGAGGACCGACTGCATGTAGTCTGGTCATCACATTGCAGGAAGGATGTGATTGCACAGAGGAAACTAATGAGGTTGTCGGGAATGGAGAATTTTATCTATGATGAACGATGGAATGGGCTTGGGTTGTTTTCTCTGGAACAGGAGGCTGAGCGGAGATTTAATTGAGGAGTCCAGATTGTCAGGAAAAGCCTATTTCTGTTGGCAGAGCAAATTGATAACCAGAGGGCAAAATTTAAAGTAATTGGCAGAAGGATTAGAGGAGGTGTTCAATTCAGTTTTTGTGGTGGTCTGGAACTCACGGTGAAGAAAAATCACTTGGATAAGTAACTCCAGTAACCTGCAGGGCCATGACTCAGGACGTGGAAGTATGGACCATAGCTGGGTAGTTATTTTTATCTGGCACATTAGGGACGGAATAGTAGTCTCCAGTGCTCTCCCAAGTATATATATCCAATGGCCAGCAGAAAGTTAGCATTGAATTAGCTTTTACCACCTTTTTGGGCATCTATTTGTCATGTGGCTTGTGATCCTGCAATGCTAATGTTGTATTTCATCAACAGTTTCACATTTAAATAAAGTGGCAAAACTTCCAACCTGTTTCACACAAGTGAGATCAAATAAATTTGACACTAAGCGACACATGGAGATATAGGGGTACGTTTATAAAGTGTCTGAGGGAAGAACCCCAGGGTTGAAAAGTTATCACTCCAGTGAGTGTTTCGAAATCTGATGCAGAGGGAATGTACAGATCCACATTGACCTGACACTGCTGTTCATTCCACACCATTCAGCGCAACCAGTCCATGGTGGTGTTTATAGTCCCCATAAACCCATCTTCCTGTAACCATCAGCAAACCCCATTTCTTTCTCCTGAGTGTATTTAATCTAGCACATCTCTGCTATGAATCATAGAATTTACAGTGCAGAAGGAGGCCATTCGGCCCATCGAGTCTGCACCGGCCCTTGCAAAAAGCACCCTACTGAAGCCCAAGTATCTATCGTAACCCCCACTTAACATTCATGGCCAATCCACCTAACCTGCACATCTTTGGACTGTGGTAGGAAACCGGAGCACCCGGAGGAAACCCACGCAGACACTGAGGGGACATGCAGACTCCTCACAGACAATGACCCAGCCGGGAATCGAACCTGGAATCCTGGAGCTGTGAAGCAACTGTGCTAACCACTGCTACCAGGCTGCCCGCTACCGTTGATTTCCACTACTCTTATGATGGAGTTCTACACACTTGCTACTCCTTGGGTAAAGATGTTCCTCCTGAATTCTCGATTGGATTTATTGGTAAATATCTTTTTTCTATCGCCCCTACTTTATCAAATCCTTTACTAAGAATCTTAAATATGTTGAGTTGCCCATCACTTTTCTAGAGAAAAGACTCCTGACCTGTTTGATCCTTTGTCTAAGTTCTGGCATGTTCTCCAGTGTGTCGTGTTGTGCGTTGCCACTTAAATCCCCTTGTATCTGATTCCTGCATGACGTCTGCTGGAAGTTGCTTCTTCCTCCGCGTCTCTGAGTCAGGTTCTGGATGAAGTCTTGCTCAGTAGAAACATCAAGTGCAGTGCAATGCTGAGGCGATGCTGCATTGTCTTTTGGATGGGATGCTAAACCGAGGCACCAATACAGAGAAATGTTGGATCTGATCATCATTACTGAGACCTAATTAGGGGACGTAAACATTAACAGCAGGTGCACAACACTTTCAAAAAGGCCGGTAGAATGGAAAAGAAGTAACACTGATAGTAAAAAATGACATGGGGGCAGTAGTTAAGAAAGGGTCATGGCTCAGAAGATTGGGAAATAGAACTGGTATAGGTGGAAAAATGAGCTAAAGTTGACGGGTGTAGTTTACATAGTTGTACCACTTTTTTCCATTAAGTAAGAAATAGTTGGATCTTATAACAAAGGCTGTGTATTTTTTTTTCTTTGTCATTCACTAGATGTGGGCATTGTTGGCTAGGTTATAATTTATTGTTTATCAGAAGGAAGTGGTGAAACACAGCCTTGAACCACCACAGCCCAAGTGGTGTAGGATACACCTGCAGCGTTGGTAGAAGGGAGTACCAGGATTTTGACTCTGCAACAGTGAAGGAACAACAATATAGTTCCAAGTCAGGATGGCATGTGGTTTGAAGGGGACCTTGTGGGTCATTGTAATCCCATGCGTCTGCTACTCTGGTCCTTCTTTTGAAAGGTCTTTTGAAAGAGCCTGGTGAGTTGCTGCAGTGCATCTTGTAGATGGTGTACACTGCGCAGGTGGTGTAGGGAGGAAACATTTAAAGTGGTGGATGGAAAATTAAAGCGGCTTGATTTTTATAATCTTTATTAGTATCACCAGTAGGCTTACATTAGCACTGCAATGAAGTTACTGTGAAACTTTCTGGATGATGTTGGAGTTTCTTGTGTTGTTGGAGCTGCATTCACCCAGGCAAGTATTTCATCATGCTCTTGACTCGTGTCTTGTCGATGCTGGACAGACTTTGGGGAGTCAGGTGAGGTATTCATCACAGAATTCCTAGTTTCTGACTTGTCCTTGTAGCCATATTATTTATATGACTGGTCAGTTCAGTGCCTAGAACTGCGATTTAGCAGCTGAAATGGAAACAAAATCTCCCATTCCATTGAATGGGAAAGACCGAACTTTGGGGAGTCGGGTGAGGTATTCGTCACAGAATTAATGGGAAAGACTAGCAAAGGGTGAATTTAACTTTGGGAGGCATAATTGGGAGATCTATAGATGACCCAAAAATCAACTGTGTTGTTGATGGTGAAGAGAATAGCGGTGGACTCCAGACTCATGTGAATGATTGGATGGAGAAGTGGCAATTGGAATTCAACCTGGGGTGAGGGCTTGTGCATTTTGGAAGGGGTAAACCAAGCAAGGCAAACTTGAGTGGGAAAATATTGAAGTGATGAGGATGAGAGACCTTGGCGTTAATGCCCGCAGGTACCTGAAGGTGGCACGCTTGAAGATGGCAAAGAAGGCAAATGTATTACACTCCTCTATTGCACAAGATATATAATACAGAAGCAGGGGTGTAATGCTGGAACTGTATTAAAAACACTGGCTCGGCCACAGCTGGTCTTTTGTATTTAGGTCGGCACATTAGAGAAAGGACATATTGGTCTGGAGAGAGTACGGAAGAGCGTGGTCAGAACTTGAGCAAAGACTAGGTAGGCTAGGGTTGCTTTCCTTAGATGTGGAGATGCCGGCGTTGGACTGGGGTGAGCACAGTATGAAGTCTTACAACACCAGGTTAAAGTCCAACAGGTTTGTTTCGATGTCACTAGCTTTCGGAGCGCTGCTCCTTCCTCCGGTTCACCTGAGGAAGGAGCAGCGCTCCGAAAGCTAGTGACATCGAAACAAACCTGTTGGACTTTAACCTGGTGTTGTAAGACTTCGTACTGTGCTTTCCTTAGAACAGAGGAGGCTGAGGAGTGACTTGAATGAGGTACAAAATTGAGGGCCCCAGATAGGATAGACTGGAAAGACTTATTTTCCCTAGTAGAGAGGTTAATTACTTGGGGGCATAGATTTAAGGTGATTGATGGAAGGATTAGAGGGACATTAGGAAAATTTCTTCACCCAGGGGGTGTCTGGAATTCACTGCCCTGGGTGGGTGGTAGAGGCCAAAATCCTCAACTTGTTTAAAAGGATCTACGCCTGAAGTGCTACAACTTGCAAGGCTATGGACTAGGTGCTGGAAGGTGGGATTAGAATAGGTGGCTAGATTTTTCAGCCGGCACAGACACTATGGGCTGAATGACCTCCTCTTTCTTTGCTGTAACGTTTCTGTGGCTCTGTATCGATGATCATTGCTCCAGTATCTCAGCGAGAGTCAGTGGGCAAGTTAACCATGGCACATCATAGTTACCCCTGTCCTTATTTGCCATTTGTGACTCCTTGATAACAAGACAAGAGTGAAGAAAATCTTGCATCTATATCGCATTTTTCATGATATCAAGATTTGCAGTCAATAATCTACTTTTGAAGTGAAGTCATCAATGTAGGAAATGCAGTGACCAATTAATGTCCTGCAAACAGCAATGTAGTAAAGACCAGGTCCTCTGAATTCTGTTGAGGGAGGGGTAAATATTGGTTCGGCCACCAGGTAGAACTCTCCTCTTCAAAATAAGTGCTATGGGATCTTGAGTCCGTCTGAAAGGACAGATGGGGCCTTGGTTTAATCTTTTATCTGAAAGATAGCACTGGATGTCAGCCCCCATATATACTCCAAGTGGGGAGACAGTTCCTAAACGAACCATGGTTGATTGTATCTGGATCAGGTTGTCAATCTTTCTGCTATGACTTAAAAGGAACAGACTGTAACCTGTATGACTAGCATGAGTTTTGAGATGTCACACACCTCCGACTCCTCCTGCTAGAGTTAAAATTGGCTCAGACCAAGATTTAGATCTGTGGCCTTTCTGCTTTATTCAGCGTAGTTCTACCTTAACACTGCCTCAATAATCCATTGGGGGGGTCAGTTACACCAGAATCTCCATCTTTATGATTGACCTTCAAGTTGAATAGAAAACCGGCCTTCCTTGGCACTGCTCATGTTCAACACACAACTAAATAACACCTCCATCTCTATCCTTCTGCTTGTGCGTGCATTGATTATTTCTCTCCACTTGCATACTTGTGAAAAAGTCAACCCATGATTGTTGGCCAAAAACTGTAATTTTAATTTACCTTGTAATAGTCAACACTAATTTTCAAAAATTAGCTAAATATATTCTGAATATGTTAATTATTTGATATTGTAAATGTGCAAAAGCTAATGAAAATGAGTACTGGTATGCTTCTAGTGATCAGATTATGAATAGGAAGGCCACAAGTGGTTCAGCCATGATATTGAATGGGAGGCCAGGCTCGAGGAACTGAATGGCCTACTCCATTGTTCTTAATATGATATCTGTTGCTCTGCAACACGACCAAAGAAAAAAGGTTAGGAAGGGTTATTGGGTTACGGGGATAGGGTAGAAGTGAGGGCTTAAGTGGATCGGTACAGACTCGATGGGCCGAATGGCCTCCTCCTGCACTGTATGTTCTATGTATATGTCGTCATCTCCTATCCAGAAGAGTGTTGCTTGCTGGCACGTTGGTCATACTGTTTTCATTATCTCAAAATTTCAGGTCCTCCAGAAGCTGGGCAAGGCTGATGAGACAAAAGATGAACAATTTGAACATTGTGTGCAGAACTTCAATAGACAGCTGGTAAGAAGTGCTTCAATTCAAATGATTTGTAAAGAGTCTTTGACGACCGCTGCATGGTTCAAAGCATTTTTCAGTTGTCACCAAACTTGTGTAGGAAACAGGCCCTGTATAATTGCATAAGGACATCCCTGCTCCTGTGCTCTAATCTTCTCGCTATGAAGGTCACCGTAGCATTTCCCTTCTTCACTGCCTACTGCAGCTTAATGCTTGCCTTCAGTGACTGGTGTGTGAGAGCACCCAGGTCTCATTGCACATTCCCCTCAATTTATAGCCATTCATGTTATCTGCCTTCCTGTTTTTGCTACCAAGTGGATAACCTCACATTTATCAACATTAATATCTGCCATGCATTTGCCCACTCAGCTGGTCCAAATCACACTGAAACATTTCTGAATCCTCCCACCCAGCTGTAAATTTGGAGATATTACATTAACAATTTAGATGGGTGAACTAAACGTATGTTGTGATTAGCTGGGGTCCATGCAGGTGTTCCCCAACCGGAAGCCATGGTTTAACCGGGAGAGTCACTCCCTACTGAAGGCAAGATTTGAGGCATTCAAGAGCAGCAACCCTGACCTGTACAAGAAATCTAGGTACAACCTCCCCATTAATGATGGCAGGAGACAATACAGACTAAGCTAGAGTTGCAGACTAATGATACAACGAGAGTTTGTATGTGGCACGGTGTAAACAAAATGGGCTACAAAGCAGAGTAGCATCGAGCAACAGCCCACCCCTCCCCGATGAATTCAATGCATTCTCTATGTTTGTTTTGTTGGACACACTCATACCTACCGTCAGTATCCTCCATTGTCAGATTGGCCTTCTTGAAATTGAACCCTCTGAAACATCGTGTCCTGACACGGACCGACTGGCAGGTGTTTGCGGACCATTTGAACCTTCATTGGCCGGGGCATTGAGTATCAGAATTGGCAAGTCATGTTGCAGCTGTATAGAACCTTAGTTAGGCCACACTTGGAGTATAGTGTTCAATTCTGGTCGCCACACTACCAGAAGGATGTGGAGGCTTTGGAGAGGGTGCAGAAGCGATTTACCAGGATGTTGCCTGATTTGGAGGGCATTAGCTATGAGGAGCGGTTGAATAAACTCTGTTTGTTCTCACTGGAATGACGGAGGTTGAGGGGCGACCTGATAGAGGTCTACAAAATTATGAGGGGCATAGACAGAGTCGATGGTCAGAGACTTTTTCCCAGGGTAGAGGGGTCAGTTACTAGGGGGCATAGGTTTAAGGTGAGAGGGCCAAGGTTTAGAGGAGATGTATGAGGCAAGTTCTTTACACAGGGTAATGGGTGCCTGGAACTTGTTGCTGGAGGAGGTGGTGGAAGCAGGGACAATAGTGACGTTTAAGGGGCATCTTGACAAATACATGAATAGATGGATACAGACCCCGGAAGTGTAGAAGATTTTAGTTTAGATGAGCAGCATGGTCGGCGCAGGCTTGGAGGGCCAAAGGGCCTGTTCCTGTGCTGTACTTTTCTTTGTTGTTCCCTCCCTATTCTGTTCAGATGTTTCCATCTGCTTCAAGAAGACCATCATGCAGGTCTCAAAGGAGAATTGGGTAACGTGCCTCAATGGCTACTGTCTGGTGGCCTTGACATCGATCATTATGAAGCTTTTTGAGAGGTTGGTTAGAGACACCAACTCCCCAGAACACCTTGATCCACTGAAATTCACACATTGCTACAACCGGTCCACAGTAGGTGCTATTTCTCTGGCCCTACTCATCCCTGGAGCATCTCGACAACAAGGACTCCCACATCAGACTCTTATTCATTGACTATAGTTCTACCTTCAACACCATCATCCCAGCCAAGCTCTTGTCAAAGCTCCAAAACTTGGGACTTGGCTCCTCCCTCTGTAACTGGATCCTCGACTTCCTGACCCATGGACCACAAGCAGTAAGGATAAATAACAACATTTCCTTGATGGTTCTCAATACCGAGGCCCTGCGAGGCTGCCTACTTGGCCTCCTACTATACCCCCTTGACACACATGACTGGCAAAATTTGGCTCCAACTCCATCAACCAATTTGCTGGTGACACGTCCATAGTGAGTCGGATCTCAAACGATGAGTCAGAGTGCAGGAGGGAGATAGGGAACCTAGTGGCGTGGTGTAACGACAATAATCACTCCCTCAACTAAGCTGCTGGTAATTGACTTCAGGAAGCAAAGTATTGTACACACCCGTCTGCATTAGTGGTGCCGAGGTGGAGATGGTTGATAGCTTCAAATTCCTAGGTGTGCATGTCACCAACAATCTATCCTGGTCTAGCCACATCAACACTACAACCAAGAAAGCACAACAGTACCTACTACTGCCTCAGGAAACTTCGGCATGTCCACACTGACTCTTTATCAATTTTTACAGAAACACCTTGGAACGCATCCTATCTGGCTGCATCACAGCCTGGTATGGCAACTGCTCGGCCCAAGACCATAAACTACAGGAAGTTGTGAACACAGCCCAGTCCATCATGTGAACCCGCCTCCCATCCATTGACTGTCTACACCTGCTGCCTTGGAAAGTGGGCAGCACAATCAAAGACCCCTCACACCCGGCTTATTGACTCTTCCATTGGGCAGGGGATACAAAAGAGCACGCAATAACAGATTCATTCAAAAACGGCTTCTTCCCCGCCGTTACCAAACTCCTGAATGACATTGTTATGGACTAAACTGATCTCTCCATGCATTTTCTCTACACTAAACTCCGAATGCTTCACCCGATTGTTGGTTTGTAATGTCCTCTGTTTTTCATGTATGGAACGATCTGTCTGGACTGCACATACTTTTCACTATCTCAGCACACGTGACCAATCCAATCCCTCTGGTACCCCACTAGTCACTGCCTACCACTTGGAAAAAGACCCATTTATGCCTACTTTGGTTCCTGTCTGCCAACCAGTTTTGTATCCATCTCAATACACTACCCCAATCCCATGTGCTTTAAATTTACACGCTAATCTCTTGGTGGGACTTTGTTGAAAGTCCAAATAAACCACATCCACTAGCTCCCCCTCAACAACTCTAGTTATGTATACCAAGAATTCCAATCACCGAATACTAACCGTGCAGAAGAGGCCCTTCAGCCCATCGAGTCTGCACCGATGCATGAAAGGCCCTGACCTAATCCCACTTGTCAGCACTTGGCCCATAGCCTTGAATGTTATGGTGTGCCAAGTACTCATCCAGGTACTTTTTAAACTATGAGGCATCCCACCTCTATCACCCTCCCAGGCAATGCACTCCAGACCATCGCCACTCTCTGGGTAAAAATGTTTTTCCTCAAATGTTCCACCTCCACCCTGATAATTTCTCTTTTGTAAATCCATGCTTACTCTGATTTCTGGCACTGTTTTCTAAAGTGCTCTGCGATTAAATCTTCAATAGTGGGGAAAGCTCTATTTTTAATGCTGGGCTGACTGCTCTATCATTCCCTGTTTTCTCTCCTTTTCAAATAGTGGGCTTACATTAGCTACCCTCCAGTCTGTAGGAACTGTTACAGAGACTGAAGAATCTTGGAAGATAATTCCCAATGCATCCATTATTTCTAGGGGCACTTCCTCATGTACTTTGGGATGTAGATTGTTAGACCCTGGGGATTTATTAGCCTTCAATCCAATTAATTCCCCCAACACCATTTCCCAACTAATGCTTATTTCTTTCAGTTATTCCCTCTCACCAAACCCGGTGTTTCCCAACTGCATATTTGTGTCCTCCTTAGTGAACAAAAGTCTGTATTTTGTTGGTCAGCCATTTTTGTTCCCCATTATAAATTATCCTGATTGTAAGGGACCTACATTTTTTTTGTCTTCTCCACATCTTAAAAAACCTGACGTTTTTTATGTTTCCCGCAAGCTTGCATTCATAATTTTCCCATTTTCCTCTTAATGGATCTCTTTGTCCTCCTTTGCTGAATTCTAAACTGCTCCCAGTCCTCGGGTATGCTGTTGGTCAGTTTGTATATCCCTTCTTTGGATCTAATACCATCTCTGATGGTTTGGCCACCTTTCCCCTTCTATGCCAGACAGGAATAAACAATTGTTAGACCATAAGACCATAAGACATAGGAGTGGAAGTAAGGCCATTCGGCCCATCGAGTCCACTCCACCATTCAATCATGGCTGATTTCAACTCCATTTACCCGCTCTCTCTCCATAGCCCTTAATTCCTTGAGAAATCAAGAATTTATCAACTTCTGTCTTAAAGACACTCAACGTCCTGGCCTCCACCGCCCTCTGTGGCAATGAATTCCACAGACCCACCACTCTCTGGCTGAAGACATTTCTCCTCATCTCTGTTCTAAAGTGACTCCCTTTTATTCTAAGGCTGTGCCCCCGGGTCCTAATCTCCCCTGCTAATGGAAACAACTTCCCTACGTCCACCCTATCTAAGCCATTCATTATCTTGTAAGTTTCTATTAGATCTCCCCTCAACCTCCTAAACTCCAATGAATATAATCCCAGGATCCTCAGACGTTCATCGTATGTTAGGCCTACCATTCCTGGGATCATCCGTGTGAATCTCCGCTGGACCCGCTCCAGTGCCAGTATGTCCTTCCTGAGGTGTGGGGCCCAAAATTGCTCACCGTATTCTAAATGGGGCCTAACTAATGCTTTATAAAGCTTCAGAAGTACATCCCTGCTTTTATATTCCAAGCCTCTTGAGACGAATGACAACATTGCATTTGCTTTCTTAATTATGGACTCAACCTGCAAGTTTACCTTTAGAGAATCCTGGACTAGGACTCCCAAGTCCCTTTGCACTTCAGCATTATGAATTTTGTCACCGTTTAGAAAATAGTCCATGCCTCTATTCTTTTTTCCCAAGTGCAAGACCTCGCACTTGCCCACATTGAATTTCATCAGCCATTTCTTGGACCACTCTCCTAAACTGTCTAAATCTTTCTGCAGCCTCCCTACCTCCTCCATACTACCTGCCCCTCCACCTATCTTTGTACCATCGGCAAACTTAGCCAGAATGCCCCCAGTCCCGTCATCTAAATCGTTAATGTATAAAGAGAACAGCTGTGGCCCCAACACTGAACCCTGCGGGACACCACTCGTCACCGGTTGCCATTCAATTGTTGCAGTTCACCTGAATATTTGGCATTGCCTATTCCCTGTCATCCCTTTTTAAGTAACGTTTCCCTTGCGCAACTTGATTGTTATACAATATCCAGTCTAAGATGGCCGGTTCTCTAGTTGGTTCCTCCATGTATTGGTCCAGAAAACCATCCCATATCATGCCAAGAATTCCTCTACGGTATTGGAACTAATTTGATTTGCCTGATCTGTATGCAGATTAAGGTCACCCATAATTACAAATATTCTCTTATTGCATGTGTCTTTAATTTCTTGTTTAATCCCATTTCCAATATCACCACTACAGTTTGGGGGCCTATATCACCACTGCCGTTTTGGGGTTGCGGTCGGTATACAATCTCCAGTAATGTTTTTATGCCCTATTAGTGTTTCTCTGCTATACCCATGCAGATTTCGCATTGACGGAGCTAATATCTTTCCTCACTATTGTGGTCTGGCCATCCCAAGTGTTTACAGACCATGTATTTTTTGAACTATTGTAGAAAACAGTAGTTGTAAACTCCCACCTACTATAATCCATTCCAGTGGTGGTAGGAATAGATTTTGACCAAGATGCCGGGGAAAATCCCCTATTTTTGAATAGTGTTCGAAGATATTTTGTCACGAGAGAGACTGGCACCTCTGACATTTCAGTGTCAGCCTAGATGGGTGCAGCAGTCCAGAGTGAGACTTCAACCCACAGTCTTCTGACGTTGAGGCAAGTGTGCCACAGATTGAGCTTGCCAACCGGTTAATGAAAATCGCCAGAAGCAGCATGCTGAAGGGAGGTGACTGGCTTGTGAATGTGGGGCACAGTTGCACATTGATGTGCCATCTCCTTCATTCAAATGAAACCTCATTTCAGCCTTTCCCTGTCCTTGCTAAAGGTCAATTAGAACCAATGACCTGGTGAGTCATTTGACACTTGAGCAGTGCTGCTGTTGATATTTCTGCCCACCTGAGTGGACATTTCTGCCCACCTGAGTGGACACTGCTGATTGTGTCCATAATGAAAGCTGTTCTTTGCAATGGATTTGGAGCACATTCAACTTGGTTGAGATATTTACAGTGTCTGTGTAAATATATTTTGGGAAGTGGCTCATTTTTCTCACTGTGGACCATTTAAATATATGAAAGGATCACAATTGGAAATGGATCTTCTGTGTATAATGTTTGGCTGTCCAAGAGAATGAGGATGTTGGTCAATTCAGGTAGTAATGTCTATAATTGAACATCCTGTGTTTGACTCAAGCTGGTAATATAGAAGCTTGCACAATGGATTGTGGGCAGTTGCAAAATTGACTGCGCAGCAACTAAGTAAATAAATATTTGCACTTTAATACAATGACTAAGTCAACCCTCTTTCGATGGCATGGAAGGGGCAGTTCAACCCTTTGTGACTATTCACCATACAAATATGTCCATCATACAATTAGATCGTGGCTGATCTACATTTTAATTGCATCCACCCTTGCATAGCTAACTTGCTTGAAACTGCCGATTCAGCTGACCCTTAAACCATAATAGCTTTTTGAGGAGATTTCAACTGTCCTTTGAAGTGCATCCTGACATTCTTGAACAGCCTAGCTCCAGATTTTGTGTACCCCCCCCCCCCCCCCGTTCTGAACTCTCCCACGAAGAGATTGACCCGATTTCTTTATGGTGAGTTTGCTGACCCCAAACGCTTGTTTCTCCTCAGTTCTATATAAATCCATCTACAGGTTTGCTGACGACATGGCCATAGTGGGTCGGATCTCGAACAACGACGAATCAGAATGCAGGAGGAAGATAGAGAACCTAGTGGAGTGGTGTAATGACCACAATCTATCCCTCAATGACAGCAAAACTAAAGAGCTGGTCATTGACTTCAGAAAGCAAAGTACTGTACACACCCCTGTCTGCATCAACGGGACTGAGGTGGAGATGGTTGACAGCTTCAAATTCCTAGGTGTGCACATCACCAAAAATCTGTCCTGGTCCACCCATGTTGACGCTACCACCAGAAAGCACAACCGCGCCTATACTTCCTCAGAAAAATAAGGAAATTCGACCTGTCGACGCTGTCTCTTACCAACGTTTGCAGATGCATCATAAGAAAGCATCCTATCTGGCTGCACCATAGCCTGGTATGGCAACTGCTCGTCCCAGGACCGCAGGAAACTGCAGAGAGCCATGAACACAGCCCAGTCCATCACACAAACCCGCCTCTAATCCATTGACTCTATTTACACCTCCCGCTGCCTTGGGAAAGCATAATCAAAGACCCCCTCCCACCTGGCTTACACTCGCTTCCATCGGGCAGGAGATACAAAAATCTGAGAACACGCACGAACAGATTCAAAAACGGCGTCTTCCCGCTGTTACCAGGCTCCTAAATGACCCTCTTATGGACTGACCTGATTAATGCTACGCTCCTGTAAGCTTCACTCAATGCTGGTGTCTATGTGTGTACATTGTGTACATTGTGTTGCCCTATTATCTATTTTCTTTTATTTCATGTACTAAATGATTTGTTTGAGCTGCTCACAGAAAAATACTTTTCACTGTACCTCAGGTACACGTGACAAACTAATCCAATCAAATTGCAATGCTTACATTTGAATTCTATGATTCAGCTTAAGACAGTGCTGTGCAGAATGAGGTACAGAGGAGTATTCTCTAATTTTGAGCAGCATTGTTTTTAAAATCCATAGTATTTCTAGCAACATCTTGTTCCGAGTAACATGTTGAGAACATTTGTGTAGGTGTTAGGGCAATGTTAGAAATTCCAGATCTTGACATTGCAAGGAGCAGCCTGGCATTAGTGGTGCTGGTGATTCATGCAATGTTTCCCGTTTTGTTGCTGGTACAGAAGGTTAGCTTTCCCATCTGTTACTGCCCACACGCACATGCAATGCTGATCCGAGAACTGCCCAAACCGCACAACCCGCACAAAGTGGACTTGATATAAAAGCAAGTGCTCTGGATCCCATGAAGTCTCGCAGCTTCAGGTTAAACCCACCATCCGCTATTGAATCCGTACTCCTCCGTGCTGAACAACACTTGGAGAAAGCGCGGAGGGGTAGCAAGGGTGCAGAATATGCTCTGGGTGGGGGACTTTAATATTCAGCAAAAGTGGCTCGGTAGCACCACCACAGACCGAGCTGGCTGGGTCCTAAAGAACATAGCTGCTAGACTGGAACTGCAGCAGGTGGTAAGGGAACCAACAAGAGGGGAAAAACCTACATGACCTCATCCTCACCAATCTGCCTGCTACAGATGTATCTGTCCATGGTGGTATCGGTAGAAGTGACCACCCAAAAGTCCTGTCTTCACATTGAGGGTGTCCTCCATAGTGTTGTGTGGCACTAAATGGGATAGACTTCGCACAGATCAAGCAACTTCAGTCTGGGCATCCATGAGGCGTTTGGACCATCAGCAACCTCATCATATCCCTGGTTCAATGAAGAGTTCAAGAGGGCAACAGGCACACCAAAAAAGTTGTCAACCCAGTGAAGCTGTAACACAGGACTGTTTGTGTGCCAAACAGCAAATAATAAGCAGAGCTAAGCGATCCCACAACAAACGCTTCAGATCTAAGCTCTGCAGTCCAGCCATGAATGGTGGACAATTAAACCAACTCACTGGAGGAGGAGGCTTCACAAGTATCCTTGTCCTATGCTGCTCTTGCTCATGTATTTGCTTTGTTTGGCCCTTGTTCCTGCACTGTAATACCGCACTGTAATAATCACTTTGTCGATGTGGCAGGAGATACAAAATTCTGAGAACATGCACTGACAGATCCAAAAACAGCTTCTTGCCTGCTGTTACCAGGCTCCTGAATGACCCTCTTATGGACTAAACTGATCTCTCCACGCATCTTCTCTACAGAGTAGTACTACACTCCGTATGCTTCACTCGATGTCTATGTATTTACATTATGTATCTATCATATGTTAATATCTGTCTGGACTGTACTCCGAACAATACTTTTCACTATACCTCTGTACACAATAAACCCAATCCATCTAAGGACAAGAGCAGCAGATACTGGAGGTTCCCCTCCAAGTCAGTCACACCCTGACTTGGAAATATATCGCCATTCCTTCACTTCACTGTCGCTGTGTCAAAATCCTGAAATTCACTCTCTCCCTAACGGCACTGGGTTGCACTGACACCTGAGGACTGCAGTGGTTCAAGAAGGCAATTCCCCACCATCTTCTGCAGGGCATCTAGGGATGGGCAATAAATGCTGTCCTAACCAGCGATCCCGTAAATTTTTTTTTTTTAAACCTCCAGGTCTGGCAGCACCCATGGCGAGAAAAACCCTTGTCCAATATGACTATTTGGAATTGGCTCAATGGTGTGAATGACCTGTAATTATTGTAAGGTGGTGCGAAATGGGATAATTGGAGCCAGCACAACAAGCAAGGTGGGCTGAATTGGCTCTGTGCTACATTGAGTGTGTGCTATTTTAGTGACTGGAGACTTAAAAGCTGTACTTTGCTCCAGTGCAACGTAATTTCATGGGCATCCTAAGTCTGGAGGTGCAATTTTGTATATTGCACCTTCTGCAGTGTGGTAAGGGACTCCAATGCAATTAGTCACTCCCAAATGGCTATGATCCAGCAAACCATGGCGACCATAGCTAAGCCTGCTACAGTTTTGGGGACTCTGCTCTCCTTGCATTGCAGTCCAGCAATGCAAAAACTTACCAAGCTGACTTGATCATTGTCAACGCAGCTTAGTCAGGCATCCGCCTTCGCTATCTGTGGAACTCGTTGCCACAGAAGCTGCAGAGGCCAAACCACGGAATGTGTTTAAGACAAAGATAGATAAATTCTTGATTGGGGATCAGGGGTATGATTGAATGGCAGAGCAGACTCATTGAGCCGAATTCTGCTCCTATGTCTTATGGTCTATGGTACAAAGTTCACCAATTTCAACATGTTCTGAAGTTAGTTGAACATTTTTCAATGCTAATCTCATTTGCAATGCATTTTTGTAACATTTTATTAAAGTGAAGCGAGCAGTTTAGTGTAGACATTCCAGTGCTTCATCCCGCAGAAGTAGAGGTTGTTACTTGAGCACGGTACTGAGGCAGTGTTGCGCTGTTTGGTTGAAATCCTAAATTATGGCCTCTACTGGCTTTCTTAGGTAGATGTGGGAGTTATTTCTGGTGTCCTGGCCAATATTTATTAATCAATCGATCATCAGAGCACGTTATTTAGTCATTATTACATTGCTGTCTGTGGGGATCGCCTGTGTGTAAATTGACATGTTTCATATTTTACAACAGTGACTTCGAAAATGAAGGTAGTCGCCATAGTCCCAGATGACAGTAGGCTGCTTCCCCTTTGACTGGGAGAGCTGACTATTGGTGGTTTAACTTGAGGATCACCACACCTCTTGAGGTTGAGATGGCGGGGCCTTCATGAATAAGCTCAGCCGGTATGGGAATTGAACCAGTGTTGCTGGCCTTGCTCTGCATCACGAACCAGCTGTCCAACCAAGTGAGCTAAACCGGCCCCCAAACATACACACACTTCCCATGGGGAATTAAACCACGGTCTCCCGTGTGACAGGCGGGGTACAAACCGCTATACTAATACCAACAAGGAAAAGGTGCTTTGAGGTGACTGGTTGGCAATACTATATTGATTCAAGTCGGGCTTTTCTTTTGTTTCACAACCCACTAATACTACTGCTCATCATATTTGTTGGATTAATTTTGAGCATCCTGAAACCTTGTTCTTGCCAAACTATTCCCACGAGGGAAAACGCTCCAAGCGAATGCTGCCAAATGTCAGGCACTCGCCAATAATGCGCATTTTACTGCGTATTGTTTTGTGTGTAGTAAATGTCCAGCACTTGCACAAACAAATAGCGCATTTTTCTTTTACTGCAGAACGAAGGAAGTAAACTCCAGAAAGATCTGCGAACATATCTGACTGCTGTAAAAGGTAGGGTGTTCATAAACTCTTCCAGAGGACTCATTGTAGCTCTAATTGAGGGATGTATGGAGTCCGATGGACCATGATCTTTGAATGGAGGAATAGGCTTGTGGGGCTAAATGGCCTACTTCCATTTGTATTTTTTTAATGGGATACCTGGCCACATCTTTCATGACCAATGGAAGGATCTGTCATTTTTAACTTGACTGTGATGGGCTTTGGAGCCTTATGATACAAAGTTCTGTCTATTTATTATGAATATTTAAAAAAATCAATTGGGTGCAAGAACTGCCTTGGCATTGTTTCTATAGTATCCTGTGAAGTGTGGTGCAACTTTGCTATAAACTCTGCATTGGCTGCATCTGCAGTGAGTGATACTGTTGTGTTACCCATCTTCTACAGCAAGCTTTACAAGAACCTTAAATTCCCTTACAGACGGAGACCTACTGTAGGTCTCATATTTTAAAAAACTTAATGTATCACGCACAACCTAACCCTGTCGGAATGTATCCCTGTGCCACTGGTTACCAGTGGCAACACTTCCTTTTTCAATACACTTATCAAAGAAGATCTATCCTCAAAGACACATACAACCCATTTTTCTGCTTACAAATTTTTGTGCAACTGCAGTCAAAAGCTTGGCCTGAGCTTTGAACTTGAGGCTTCAGATAAACCGCACCAAACTGTATTGGGGGTCAGAGAATGACGCAGGACTGAAGGAGGCCATTTGGTCCATCTTGCCTGTGCTGGTTTTGAAATTTAATCTTGCTCCTCCTTTATTTCCCCCATAGTTCTATTCCCTTTTATTCAACCTGCTTCCACCACCCTATTGGCAGTGCACTCCAAATTGCCATAAATTGTTGCAATGATTTATTTTTAAAAAAATCCCCATCCTTTTTTGAAATGGTTGTTCCTCCTTCAGCAACATCATCTGGAACACCTCTGTTCAATCACTTCACCTTCCTGAATCTTTTTAACCTGAAGATTTTTTAGTAATGAACAATTGCTTCTGTTACATTGTCGAAGTGGGAACCCAAATTTTCATACTTCACTGAGTTGTGCCCGTGTTATTTATCTGTGATTGAGGTTGCCAGGCATGTTGACCGATTTAACACTTTTTGTCTCCTGTTCCCCCTCACGTTTTTCACCCACCCCTGCATGAAATATAAATTAATTTGAAATTTGCAACAAATATACATTCCTTTTGAGGAATTAAAAGGCCATAGGAAGTGTAGTCCAGCTGTTGCTTGAGATGTTAACTATAGTGATTAAGGAGAGAAGCTTGTGTAGTCAAACAGGCAGTGAGTGGGGAGAGTTAGACGAGTATAAGAGTTTAAAAATAGATTCAAAAAGTATAATATAAAAAGGAAGAGATTACCAAGAGTAAACGTGGATCCTTTATAGGTCAAACTAGGAGAAATAATAAGAGTAAGGAAATGGCAGCGACAGTAATACTTTGTCTTCATTGAAAACTGCAGGGACAGCAAGAATGAAGAAATTAGTATTGGTAAAATTACATGGAACACTTTCATGGAATTAGTCAATGCAGTCCCTGGACCCAATTTCCAGAATTTCTTGGATTCTAGGAGAGTCGCAGTGCATTGGCAGATGGCAACCAAAACCTTGCTCTTCAAAACAAGGAGTGCAAGAGAAAACGGAACTAAATATCACTAGTTAATGCGGTAATCAATTGAAGGATGTGCTAACAGGAAACATTTGGATTTGCGAAATTTTGGTGAAAAGTGTTGAAGTGCTACATGAGGTTAGTATTTGTGGCATTGAAGGCAATAGCATGGATTAATTGATAGAACAATAAACAAGCTATTTTGGGATAGCAGCTCATACATTAAACTATGCCTCAAAAGAGTCATTGCTAGGGACACTGCCGTTTGCAATTTGTTAATGGTTTAGGTGAGGGGCTGGTTTAGCCTACTGTGCTAAACAGCTGGCTTGTAATGCAGAACAAGGCCAGCAGCGCGGGTTCAATTCCCGTACCGGCCTCCCCGAACAGGTGCCGGAATGTGGCGACTAGGGGCTTTTCACAGTAACTTCATTGAAGCCTACTTGTGACAATAAGCGATTTATTAGAACCAGACCAGTGTAGCACGTTTGCTTATGATGCAAGGCTAGGTGGGAAAATAGCCGTGGGAATGTTTGGGTAAAAATATGGCACATTCAATATAATGTGAGTGTGAAATTATCCATTTTTATATGAATCACAAAATTGGCATGCAGGTACAGCAAGGCTTGTTAGCTTCTCTTACAAGAGATGAAGTCTTACTATTTTATATTCCGCCTGGCTCAGACCACGATGGCTCTGAGCGGGTACAAAGCATCCTAAAATGGGAGGGAAATCAGACTGAGGTCATTGTCCATGAATGACAGAGAGGTAGAAAGAGTAGTGAGGTCCTGCAATGGCAATTTGGGGAGTTAGGTAGAAGATTAAAAAGCAGGACCTCTAGAGTAGTAATCTCAGGAGTATTCCACATGCTAGCAAGGCTAGGATCAGGGAGAGAGTGCAGCTGAACACGTGGCAAAAGATCTGGTGCAGTGGGGAGGGCTTCAAATTTTTGGGATCATTGGAATGTCTTCCAGGGACGGTGGGGCCTCTACAAGAAGGGTGGTTGTACCTGAACATAGAACATATGTTGTGCCGAACCTTTGTCCTAGATTAATCATAGATTATCATTGAATTTACAGTGCAGAAGGAGGCCACTCGTCCCATTGAGTCTGCACCGGCTCTTGGAAAGAGCACCCTACCCAAAGTCAACACCTCCACCCAACACTAAGGGCAATTTTGGACACAAAGGGCAATTTATCATGGCCAATCCACTTAACCTGCACATCTTTGGACTGTGGGAGGAAACCGGAGCACCCGGAGGAAACACACGGGGAGGATGTGCAGACTCCACACAGACAGTGACCCAAGCCGGAATCGAACCTGGGACCCTGGAGCTGTGAAGCAATTGTGCTATCCACAATGCTACCGTGCTGCCCTTAAGAACAAATAAATCTACACTATATCGTTTTACCGTAATCCATGTGCCTATCCAATAGCTGCTTGAAGGTCCCTAATGTTTCTGACTCAACTACTTCCATAGGCAGTGCATTCCATGCCCCCACTACTCTCTGGGTAAAGAACCTATCTCTGATATCCCTCCTATATCTTCCACCTTTCACCTTAAATTTATGTCCCCTTGTAATGGTTTGTTCCACCCGGGGAAAAAGTCTCTGACTGTCTACTCTATCTATTCCCCTGATCATCTTATAAACCTCTATCAAGTCGCCCCTCATCCTTCTCCATTCTAATGAGAAAAAGCCTAGCACCCTCAACCTTTCCTCGTAAGACCTACTCTCCATTCCAGGCAACATCCTGGAGGCGCACCAATATCCAGGCTGGGAGGTTTGCTAGTATGGTTCGGGTGGGTTTAAACTAATGTGGTGGGGGGTGGGAATCAGAACAGTAAACCAGCAAGTGTAGCGACTGGGGTTGAGCATGGTACCAAGACAAGGCTGACTAAGAGGAAGGGTAGGCTGGGCCTAGAGGTCTGGAATGCATCTGTTTCAATGCATGGAGTATAACAGGCAAGACCGAGAACTTAGAGCCTTGATTCATGCGTAGAACTTGGATGTGGTTGCGATAACGGAAACTTGGTTAAAAAAGGGACTTGATTGATAGCTAAATATTTTGGGATATAGGTGTTTTAGACTAGACCGAGGGGAAGGTAAAAGAGGTGGGCGAGTTGCAATATTGGTTGGAGAACATATTACAGTGTACAGAGGGAGGACACCTTGGAAGAATCTGGTAATGAGGCACTGTGGGTAGATCCCGGACAGGAAGGGAGCAGATGGGGGTGTACTATAGGCCTCCCAACAGTCCACGGGAATTTGAAAACAAGTAGAAATAATAGGGTTGTTGTAGTGGGAGACTTTAATTTTCCTCGTATTGACTGGAAACCAGGGGTCCGGATGGTGAGGAATTTAAGTGTGTCCAGGAATGTTTTTTGGAACAATATGTGGAGAGTCCGACTAGAGAGGGGGCTATATTGGACCTAGTATTGTGGAACAAGCCCAGCCAGGTCATCAAAGATGTAGTGGGAGAACATATGGCGAACAGTAACGACAATTCCATAAAAGCTTTTGGATACTCCTGGAAAAGGACTAGTGTTGTCCTAGGATTAAGGTGCTAAATTGGGGGAAGGCTAACTACAGCCAGAATAGGCAGGATTTGGAGGCTGTTGTTTGGGAGAGGGGAGGGTAAATCCACATTTGGCATGTGGGAGTCTTTTCGGGAGCAGTTGATGGGGAGTGCAGGATAGGCATGTACTGATGAAAAGGAAGAACAGGAAAGGCAGGATTCCGCAACTGTGGATGACAAGGGAAATTGCGAGTCTAGTACAAAAGAAAAAGGATGCATGTGAGGTCTAGGCAACTAAAAATAGATAAAGAATACAAGGAAAGTAGAAAAAAGCTCAAAACGGTGAGGGCAAAAAGGGGTCACGAAATGTTTTTGGCAGACAAGATTAAGGAGAATCCCAAGACATTTTATACGTATATCAGGAACAAGAGGGTAGATAGAAAAAGATTTGGTCCACTCTAGGACAAAGGAGGGAAATTGCCCTAAGGAAATAGGTGAGATCCTTAATGAGTATTTTGCATCAGTATTCTCAAAGGAGAGGGACATGTTGATTGGCGCTGTCTCAGGGATATGTAAACACTTTAGAACAGGTCGTTATTATGAGGGGTGAAGTGTTAGGTGTGTTAAAAAGCATTGAGGTAGACAAATCCCCAGGGCCAGACGGCGTCTATCTCAGATTACTGAGGGAGACGAGATGAAATCGCTGGGCCTCTGACAGAAATTGGTGTGTCCTCATTGGCTATCCTCCAATCCTCTGGGATCTCACCTGTAGCCAATGTTGTACCGTTATTTAAGAAGGCTTGCACGATAACCCAGGTAATTATAGGCCAGTGAGCTTGATGTCAGTGATAGTGAAATTGTTGGAAAAGAATCCGAGATGGGATCTATGCACATTTGGAAGTGAATGGTCTTATTAACGACAGACAGCATAGTTTTTTATGAGGGCGGTCATGTCTCACTAATTTAATTGGGTTTTTTGGAGGTGGCAAAAATGATTGACGAGGGAAGGGCTGTGCATGTTGTCTACATGGGCTTTAATAAAGCATTTGATAAGGTCCCTTATGGCAGGCTGGTGCCTCTTGGCAGGCTGGTGCAAAAGATTAAATCGCATGGTGTTAGGGGTGAATTAGCTGGATGGATTCAGAACTGGCTTGGCCATAGACTGTGGAAGGGTGGTTTTCCGAGTGGAGGTCTAACTAGTGGTGTTCCGCAGGGATCAGTACTGGGACTTCTGCTCTTTGATACGTGTGCACACGCATACACTAGTATATGCGCACACGGATACACACATGCACATACCCACTCACTGCAGGCTTGGAAGGCCGAAGGGCCTGTTCCTCTGCTGTACTGTTCCTTGTTCTGATCTTGAGGGAGTCTAATGAAGGTTCCCTTGACTGATAAGTGACGTGAAGGAATTGTCCTAGAGGAGAATACAAGTCGACTAGATCTCAATTTCCTTGGAATTTAGAATTAGTGGTGATCTAATTGAAACATTATTTTCAAGAGGCTTGACTGGGTAGATGCTGTTAATTGTTTGCACAGGCTGGGGAGTATGAACATAGGGTAATGATTTAAGGGACCACCATTTGGGATTGAAGTAATTTCTTGATGCTAATGCAGAGCAATGGGATTCTCTATTGCAAAAAGTTGTAGGTGTTCAGTTGTTTGAGTACATGTTTGGGAACTGGTAGCTAAATGGGTGTAGTGCAGGAAGATGCTAAATGGGGATAGTGCAGGAAGATGGGAGTTGAATTAGAAGATCAACCATGATCCTATTCAATGGCAGCGCAGAATTGTCAGGCCTGGACTACTGCTATTTGTAAACTATAATGTTCTAAGCAGCTGAAGGGTGACTGCAAATTTACGTTTTGTTCTAAAGCTATGCACGAAGCCACGAAGAAGCTGTCCGAATTGCTGGAGGAAATGTATGAGCCAGACTGGGTTGGCAGAGAAGATATTCATTCAATTTCAGAGGTTAGACTCATTTTTCCTTCGTTCATGTCAATTGCTCTCCCACAGATCTCCATCTTTAGTTAAGGCACAGCCTTGTGCTTTTCCTGACTGTCTTCAACTCCAATCTATAGGAGGCCGAGCTGGAGAATGAAAATAAATATCAGGGACGGACGTGCACGTATTCCTCTGAATAAGCTATGTTGTTGTTTAAAATGACAGCAGCAGACTTGAGCACTTGGGAGTAGTTGATTGCATAAACTGCTGATATAGCTTTAATAGGTAAAAGCAAATTATTCTGGATGCTGGAATCTGAAACAAAAACAGAAAATACTGGACAATTGCAGCAGATCTGACTACATCTGAGGAGAGAGAAGGGAGCTAACGTTTTGAGTCTGGATGACTTTGTCAAAGCTGGAGAGAACTGGAAATGGGTCCGATTTATACTGTTGGAGCGGTGGGGTGCTGGATGGGGGGCCAGCGATAGGTGGAAATTGACAAATGTGTCGTGGACAGAAAGACGGAAGGAATGTAAATGAGGGGTGATTAAGGCTAAGAAGGGTGCTGATAGGGACACATAAAGAGATTAGAATGTGTGAATGGCAGAACCAAGGTGAGCAGTTTGTCAAAGGACAACTAGGAACAGGCCCAGATTTTGGAAGGGGGGGGGGGGGGGGGGCGGGCATGTGATGGAAAAGCAGAAAATAATTGATGGGAATAGAAGATGGAGGAGAGAGTCCACAGAAAGTTGTTGAACTCCCATGTTCAGTCCGGAAGGCTGTAACGTGCCTAATCGGAAGATGAGGTGCTGTTCCTCCAGTTTGTGCTGGGCTTCACTGGAACATTGCGGCAGGCCAAGGATAGACATGTGGATGTGAGAGCAGACGGTTGAGTTGAAATGGCAGCGACAGGAAGGTCTGGGTCCTGCTTGCGGACAGACCGGAAGTGTTCTGTAAAGAGGTCACCCAGTCTGCATATTTGTGATTTGCAAGCATTTCTCATCTTGGCATAATTCTTTATTTACTTTCAGGATACTGACCTTCTCTGGACTGACTATCACCAGAAGCTGGTGGATCAAGCTCTCCTGACGCTAGACACTTACCTCGGCCAATTTCCAGATATCAAAGTATGAGTCCGATCATTTTTTTCTTGTTTGCTCTAGACTCAGTTAGTAAAGGAACAAGGTTCATTCTTCCAATATGTGACTAACATTTATAATTTCATCAATAAACAACAGACATTTGGGAGTATGTTCGACATTTCCTTGTTTTTTAATTTTTCCAATTAATGGGCAATTTAACACGGCCGATCCACCTAACCTGCACATTTTGGGTTGTGGGGGTGAGACCCACACACACACGGGGAGAATGTGCGTCCGAGATTGAACCTGGGTCCTCGGTGGCGTGAGGCAGCAGTGCTAACCACTGCACCACCATGCCGCCTATTTCTGACATTTCCAATTGTAATGCTGTGAAATATTTCAAAGGGCTTTCTAGGTTACTTGGTTACATTTCCAGTGACTTCAACTTCATGTTTTGGACTTCCTGGTGCGGCAGCGTGGAGTAGTGGCCACATTTTAAGTGGCTCCCCCGCAGGCTCAGGTTTTTTTTGTGCCAATTTCAAAAGGAATTTCCGTAATTGGTTACAGCCCAGCAGAACAAACAGCTGGGAATCTGATATCGAAATCGACATCTAAGAGGGTGGAGGTGTAAAACATCAGGAGCCAGCCCAAGAAAGGACTCTGCAAAGATGGTGGGGGGGGGGGGGGAGGAGAAGTGGCCAGGTCCATCACCCTTGACAGGTGCCGGGAATAAAGGCCTTGAGGCAAAACTGGGATAATGGAGAACATGTATGAACCGTAGGCTGGTGGGTCTACTGGAGAAGACTGAATACTGTGAAGTTCTCGGCTGTTGCGGCAATTGGGTATTTGCTGCATCCAGGGCGCACAGGTTCTTGAGGCAGAAGGCACGACTGAATGCCACCTCGAGCAGCGAGTTTCACTGCTGCCATAGGAGGAGGAGTGGGTTCTGGAATGGGTCAAGAAAGCCCGACACATCAATTGGGGCGGTGACTTGGTAAGAACTAGCCAAGGACATGGATATGCATCTGCATGGAATTGGCGAAGCAATGGAGTGCCTTCAATGGCCAGTGCGCACAATTCTTGGAGGCAGAAGCCACTACTGAACAAGTGGTGGATTTCAGTTTCCAGTGGTCCTGAAATGGGCCAAGGAAGTCCAAAACATCAACTGCGACGGTAACTTGGTAAGAATTTAGCAAGACATCGGCGCAAAATTGATGAAGCGACAGGTGGCTTTTAATAAGGTGAAGACTATCTTTTTCAATTGGAGTGGGATTTGGGGTGGTGTCCCAGTTATCACGTTCAACGTTCAATGTGAAGGACTGCGGCCTGGGAATGATCGGCAAAGCTATAATCTACCACGTTGGTAATGGCTGACTCGAGGCTGGGGGCAGTCCAGTCAAAAGAGTGCAGGAACCTAGGGGCCTATGTTTCCCGAGGAGGCCCACCAGCGCGAGCGGGACAAGGCAAGTCTTGGAAAGCTTGGGTGAGCCAAGTTTTCCATTTGAGGTTTGACTACAAGGCCTGGAGGGGTGGCGATCCTCATTAATAATAAAATGGTCAGGTTTCATTCAGAGAAGGAAATAACAGATTCAGGCAGGATGTTATGGTGACAGGGGTGTTGCAAAGGAAACAGGTTGGTGAATGTATATGCCCCGAATCACGATGATACAAATCACGATGATACAATGTTCATGAAACAGTTGCTGATAGCAATACCGGGATACCCATTATCTGTGTGCTAGACCCAAGGATGGATTGTTCTAGGCCCAGATTGCTGATCCTGGGGTGTATGACAAAGGCGTTAATTGTTTTTCTGGACTAAACAGGTGGGGGGGTTTGGGAAACAGACCCTTGGCGGTTCAGACATCCAGGGGAGAGATTTTTTTGTTCTTCTCTGTACATAATGTATTCTCCAGGATTGACATATTTGGCATGAGTCGAGTGCTATTGGCAGGGGTGAAGATTGGCAGTACTGACCATGCCCCACATTGGGTAAACCTGGAGTTGAAGGTGGGCCCGGGGCATTGCACGGGATGGCGGTTGGATGTGGGTCTGCTGGTGGACCTGCGGTTCTGTGCAAGGATCTCTAAAGGGGGGGGGGGGGGCGCTATCCGGGATTATATATTGAATTTAAATGGGGAGGTCTCTCTATATACTGTGGGAAGCGCTGAACAACAAACAAAGGACAGGAACAGGCTCTTGGGCCCTCCAAGCCTGTGCCGACTCACTTCTCCTGTCTAGACCAACCGCCCATATCCTTCTGTACCCCGTTTGTTCATGTGTCTATCCAGATGAGTCTTAAGGTCGCTAACTTATCTGCCTCCACCACCTCACTTGGCAGTGCATTCCAGACCACCACCACCCTGTGTTTTTAAAAAGAAAAACTTCCTCCGCACATCTCCACTGAACCTATTTCCCCCCCCACCCTCACCTTGAACTTGTGCCCCCTTGTAATTGTCACTTCTGCCCTGGGAAAAAGCCTCCAACTGTTCACCCTATCAAGGTGATAATTAGGGGAGAGATCACGGCCGGGATTCTCTGTTCCGGGGACTAGGTCCCCGGGAAAACCGGCGCCAGCGACTCCGGCATCAACGGGCCCCCAAGGTGAGGAATTCTCACCTGTCTCATAGAATTTACAGTGCAGAAGAATGCCATTCGGCCCATTGAGTCTGCACCGGCTCTTGGAAAGAGCACCCTACCCAAGGTCAACACCTCCACCCTATCCCCATAACCCAGTAACCCCACCCAACACTAAGGGCAATTTTGGATACTAAGGGCAATTTATCATGGCCAATCCACCTTACCTGCACATCTTTGAACTGTGGGAGGAAACCCACGCACACAAGGGGAGGATGTGCAGACTCCGTACAGACAGTGACCCAAACCGGAAACTAACCTGGGACCCCGGAGCTGTGAAGCAATTATGCTAACCACAATGCTACCGTGCTGCTCGGGCTAGGTGGACCCTGGAGGGGTTGGCGCCACTCCAGCTAGCGCCCAAGGGACTGGCGCGTTTGTGCATGTGCCAAAGGGCCGGCATGATCTCGCGCATGCGTGGAACCGCCGGCGTGTTTTGGCGCATGCGCAGGAGGTTCTCTTCTCTTCGCGCCGGCCGTGGTGGAGCCCTACAGGGGCCGACGGGGAAAGGAGTGCCCCCGCGGCACAGGCCCTCCCGCAGATCTTTTAAAGGCACGTGCAGAGCTGGAGGCAAGGAGGGGGTTTGGAACAACTGGTAAATATTTGAGGTTGATCACAAGCATGCGGACAGTCATCCCCGGAACTATTAGCAGAGTGAAAAAACTGCATACGCAGCTTTGCTGTCTTACAGATTGGGCAGTACGTCAACGAGGCAAGCTATAGATTATGGGGAGAATGCAAGCCAGCTCCTGGCATATCAATTGAGGAAATGGGAGGCTGATCTGGTAGAGGATTAGCTACAGGAGGACCCAGAAGCTTTGCTGGAGTTGGAAGAGATCAAAAAGGCACTGAAATGGATGCAGTCAGGGAAGGCATCTTAATCCTGCTCTGGCTTGGAGTTCGCCAACACATCAGGCATATATCAACAGATGGTTGTGGGGGGGAAGAAGAGAGGGAGAGTGGAGAGGAGATCTGCTCGGTTGAGCATATGAAGGCAAAGTAGATGGAAGGAGGTGATGGTTTGGAGTGAGGTCTGGGTGAACTCAACCGTCCTGTGAGGCTGAATCACATCCAGCTAAAAGTGGTGTTCTGGGCTCACCTCACGAAGGCTAGAACAAATCCCTTTTTTAAAGGGGTTGATGGTGAATATAGTCAGGGGAAGGCCTGATGCATTTTTTTGAGACGGTTGGCAATCCTGAACATTGGGTTGGAGCCTTGCTCATTAGTGGTGATTTTTGGGGTTTCGGTTGTGACTGAGCTCTGGGCAGGGGCACATATCCTGGCCTTTGCCTCACTGACAAGGAGGTGGATCCTCTTGGACTGGACGTCGACGATACCGCCAAATCCCTCGGCGTGGCTTGATTGAGTTTTTGCAACTTTAAGGTTACGTTTACTGTGAGGATCCGTGGAAGCGTTTACTGCAGATGGCAACCGTTTATTATGTATTTTAAAGAACTGGTCACTGTTAAGATGTGGTGGTGGTGGGGGAGGGGGGAGAGAGAAGAGAGGGGGGGGGGGGGGGGGAGAGGAGAGAGAGGGGGGGGGGGGGGGGAAAGAGAGACCTGGTTACTAAGTTAGACTTTTGCAAAGGAAGATGGGGGAGGGGATTCTTACTGTTTAATTCTGCTATTGCATGTAAATTGCTAAAAATTATTATCATACTTTTTAAAAAAAAAAACTTCCATGTTTTCTCGTTTTGCTGTGTGGTAACTTTGAGTGACAATCACCAGGCTGTACCTAGTCATTGGAACTCCCCAATGATTCTCTGGCCCCCCACACATCTAACTGGGGAGGGAGGCAGTGGCAAAGTGGTAATTGTCCCAGGATAACACTCTGGGGACCAGGGCTCGAATCCCACAATTGCTGATGGTGAAATTTGAATTTGATTAAAAATCTGGAATTTATATTAAAAAAAAAAAAAAAAAAATTTTTTTTTAAAATTCTAACTATGAAACCATTGATTTGTCGTAAAAACCCATCTAGTTCACTGATGTCCTTTTTAGGGAAGGAAATCTGTCATCTTTAACCTGGTCTGGCGGACATGTGACTCCCAGCACAGCAATGTGGTTGACTCTTCAGTGCTCTGGGGATGGGCAATAAACGTTAGCGACCCCCACATCCTATGAATGAATTTTTATAGAACCTGTAGTCCCTTCTTTCTGTTGACCATGCCAACTGTTTTCTTTCCTCGCCTGTCCTTTCTGCTTGAAGCCGGCAAGTTGTCTTCCTGTGAGCTCCACAACTGCATAAAAGGCTGTTAAGTAATTTGCAACATCCTGAGGCCATGAATGACGTTGTGCACGAGCACGGATCTCTCGCCAAATGGCTAGTTTGTGTGTTCTAAACCAGTGGCTTTTCATCTTGTAAAATGATTGCGGCTTGGAGATGTGCAGTAAGGAAGGAGGTGGGACAGAGTCCATTCCAGGGGATGGATTTCTGCACGCTGCTCTTGCTAATTGGTGACTTTGACAGATGTAGTACAATTCCCCAACCTGAGAAGTGATGCCCTGCATTTGTGCCACGTCCTCCTGTGATGAGCTGTGATGTTTATCTAATTTCAAATGCAGTTATGTTAAATGTGTGACTAGTTGTTCCTCTTTCGAAGCTTGATATCCCTGACACTCTGCGATGATGACTTTGTCGCAAATGCCAACTTGCCAGCTCCATACAAGTCCTTGGATAAACTTGACGAATTTTCTTGGAAGCTTGATTTGTCCTGTGGAATGACACACGGGGCGAAATTATAAACCTTTCAATCATTTAGCAAAGGTTTAGCCTCATGAAGGAAGGGAGGACATTCAACTCATAGCCCATATTCTTGCCATATAGCTTTACAAATTTTTGTTATCAAATTCCCCATTTGAGCACCACTATAGAACAACTGCCTTCTTTCAGGGGCAGTATTGGATGTCGCCATGGCTCCGCTGCGCTTCTATTTTGATGAAGTTGCATTTATGTTGCCCTTCTTCGGGAAAAGCCTTTTCCCAGTGTGGGGTTTGGGAAGCACCAGTCATGGTTAGAAATCCACATCTGTAGGTATGACTGTCATTGAATAGTGATTCCCAGGTAAGGAGTGAGGCTTGACAACTTCAATATTTCGTAAAACCTTTTGATATTTGACTGACTTGAGATGGAATGGAGAAAGGATTGTGCACATTCACCTTTTTAACAAGCGAGATCTTTGAATTTCCTTTTACCAGTTGCATGCTTCTCATTTCTCTTGTAGACTCGCATTGCAAAGCGTGGGAGGAAGCTCGTTGACTACGACAGTGCAAGGCATCATTACGAATCTCTCCAAGGTGCAAAAAAGAAAGATGATGTAAAAATAGCCAAGGTAAAGATGGTGCATATTTGTACAAATCGTGTAGCATAGAAGAAAACTATTGGGCCCATCGTGCCTCTGTTGATTATTTGAGCAGTCCAATTGGGCTCACTCTTGTCACGCACTGCCAATAGTCTTGCCAATTGTTCCTTTTCAAGTATAAATCCAATTCCCCTTTGAAAACGACCTTTTGAGGTATTCAAGATGATCGTGACTAAAATATCCCTTCTGTTTCTTTTGTTAAGCATCTTGAATTTGCGTCCTATAGTTACTAACCTTCCTGTCTGTGGAATCCATTTCTTTATGTTCACCCTGAAGTACCATGAAATATGGTCACCTTCACCTGTTCATAGTGATTTGATATGTGCAAGATTTGATAAAATGGCTAATTCATTTGTTAACCGGAAATGCTGATTTATGTTGCACAGGGGTGGAGTCACTTGCTGAAGTTTTAAGTATGATGACTATAAATGAGGATGGGAAATATTTGACAATGATACTTCTGGTTATAGTGTTGTTTCTGAGGCACCTAAGGAGTGCCCTGATGGAACTGGGTAATTTATTTTCTGCGTGTTGCCAATGTTTTGCTTGCATTGACCTACTGCAAATTGACAGATCCTTGAAGATCATCGTAATGAGTTGGCAATTAAAATTGAAACGTCAACTGCCATTTTGGTAATGTAAATTTTTTGCCCAGCAACAGTGTTGACACTACATAGTAGGAAATCCTTCCTCCTTGCATTGGTCTGGTCTTTTCTGTACCCAAGTACCCTCTGTTTCCCTTCACTCCAAGGACAGCTGCTACTGGATAATCCTGAGAATGCATTTGGCAAATGTGTATTCCTAATTTAGATTGCACTAGACATTGACTAGTCCTAAGCTCTCGTGCTTGGCTGGCAACTTTCACTCTGAAATGTTGCTTACACATGGTGCCAGTCTGTCTCAGTTCACCTGTAAAGTTTTTACTGTGTACTCTTGGGTAATGACGTGGAATGTTTTGCTACATTTCAAAGCACTGTACGAATGAAGTTTATTATTTGGTAGATTAACAATAGGAGTAGGTCAACCCTTCAGGTCTGTTCTACGATTGTTAAATCTGCATATCAAATCTACATTCTTCTGAGCAGCTTGGTTTACTGCTCCAGAGAGAAATCCTGAAACTAGGTTATTGCCGTTCCATGTGAATATTACTCGCCCTCATATATTTTATCAGGGTGACTTACCTTGGTTGCACTGTGCCAATGGAAATGTCTGAATATGGAGGTTCTTGTAACCATCACTAATGATGGGGTGGAGAGTCCACCTGGGTTTCTTTCTGCTGTTCTGTTTGGTGATGTTGTTACAGTTCACTCCGTACAGGTTGTGACTACATGCATGTTTTAAGCTGAAGCTTCAACCATCATGTGGCTAGCCAAGATTCTCTCCAAATCTGCCTGCCATCACAGCGGTCAACATCCCACCCCAGGTGAAAGTGATTAAGGCGCTTGATGAATTGTGCACTGCTATAAACAACCTTGAAACAGAATACCCAGAGGCCTTGTTCATCATGGCTGGTGACTTCAACCAAGCCAACCTTCAGAATGTACTGCCAAAATTCCACCAACACCATGTCCCATCAGGGGCCCTAACATCCTTGACCACTGCTACACAACATCAAGGGCGCCTATCGCTCCATCCCTGACCAAATTTGAGGAAATTCTGAAAAAACAAAAACTTCCTCCCACTTAAGGTTGTGCAGAAGCGGGAGGATCCGGTTAAGGAGGTTGTGCAGTGCTGGTCCGAGGCAATGGAAGAGCTCCTATGTGACTGTTGGAGTCAGTGGACTGGTCCAGGTCCATGTTCAAGAACTCAGTTGCTATATGCCACTACCGTCTCAGTCTTCATCAGTACGTGTGTCAATGACTGTGTGCCAAAGGAGGCGTTCCCCAACCAGAAACCATGGTTTAACCAGGAGATCCACTCCCTACCGAAGTCTAGGTAAGTCTGAAGTGTTCACGTGACCTATACAAGAAATCTAGGTATGACCTCCAAGGCCAGCAGGGATGCCAGACAGACTAAGCTGAGTCCCAGACTAATGACAGAACTGGGTGATTTCTGGCAAGGCTTACACCATATAACGGACTACAAAGCAAAGTCGAGTAAAATCTCTGGCAACAGAGCACCCCTCCCCAGTGAGCTCAATGCTTTGTTTTGAGCAGGAAGCCAACAAACCAATGTCGCCTGCCCCAACAGCCTTGGACACATCCATTCCTCAAGTTAGATCAGTGGTCTCAAAAGTGATCCACAGAAAGCAGTGGGTCCTGAGTCCCCAGTTGTACACAACGCTCCTGCGCGGACCAGCTGCCGGAGTTGTGAACACAGCCCAATCCATCACATGAACCCGCCCCCCCATCCATTGGCTCTGTCTACACCTCCCGCTGCCGAGGGCAAGCAGTCAGCATAATCAAAGACCCCCTCCCACCCGGGTTATTCTCTCGTTCATCTTCCATCAGGCAGAAGATACAAAGTTTGAGAACATGTGCCAATAGACTCAAAGGCAAATTTTCATGGACTGAACTGATCTTTCTATGCTTCTCAGTTATCGCTCTATATTCTGTATGCTGCACCCGATGTCTTATGTTTTTATATTTATCGTATTCTCTGTTTTCATGTATGGAGCGATCTGCCTGCACTGTACGCAGAACCATACTTTGGTACACGTGACAAATAACTCCTATCAAATATTGGGAGGATTTGTAGGTGTTGGGCTGCGTTATGAGCCTTCCTTGGTCATTTAAGTCCTAGGGCGGGACTCTAACCTAGAGCTATTGGCTCAGGCTGGGATTCTACCCACAAGACCTCCCTGTTCGCTGTTGCCATTACATTAATGCTGCAAACTATGTCCTCTAACTAGTATAAAGGGGAGTGGTAATCTGAAACTCTCAGATAAAGCTAGGGCAATTGAAAATTTAAAGACCGACGATTGTTGAAATGGGCAAGAATATTGAGGGTTATGGAACAGAGGCTGGTAGATGAAGTTTTTCTTTAATCTTTCATGAGATGTGAATGTTGTTGGCACAGCCAGCATTTGCTGAATGAGGGCCGTTAACAGTCAGCTAACTGCTATGGGGTTTGGAATCCCATGCAGGACGGACTGAAGAAGGACGGCAGGTTTCCAAAAGAACATTAGTGAACCAGAATTCATGGCTATCATGGTTTTGTGGTCACCATTACAGAGACTAGCTTTAATTCCAGATTTTATGAATTGAATTTAAATTCCTCCAGCTGCTGCAGTCTGAACACTTATCCCCAGAGCATTCGGCTGGGCTACTGGATTACTAATGCATTACCACCACGCCACCTCCCGCCGTTAAAATACAGTGCGGCCATGGTCTCATTGGATGGCAGAACGTGCTTGTGGGCTGAATGACCGCCCGCTGTTTTAGAGTGTGCTTCAAATGCAAACTCTTTCACCAATTTAAACTATTTTTAGGCTTGAAGGTTGTGGGTTACAAATGTGACATGATTGTTAACCATGACCTTAAATGTGCATGGATGTGAAAGTGATCAGGCAGTTTTAATCTGCCATCCAACCAGTGTTGCATCACTGTAGCAAGTGAATAGTCCTTGTGTACAGCGCTTCCGGTGGAGAGAATTGAATTTAAAAATATATATATTTCGCTTCCAAAATGAGAAGCTTTAACAAATTCCACTTCCTTTTTTCATGTTTTTCAGCCAAAGAAATCACAAAACATACAGTGCAGAAGGAGACCATTTGGTCCATTGCATCTGCACTGGCTCTCAAAGTCTCACTCCCTGCTTTATCCCCATAACCTTGCATGTTCTTCCTTTTCAGATAGCAATCCAATTCCTATTTGAATAGCTCGATCGAACTTACTCCACCCTCCAGAAAAAAAATTGCATCACTTTTGCTCCTTTTTTTTTTTAACAAGTTAGCTAGGAAGGACCTAAAGAGAGAGCTAAGAAGAGCCAGGAGGGGACATGAGAAGTCTTTGGCAGGTAGGATCAAGGATAACCCTAAAGCTTTCTACAGATATGTCAGGAATAAGCGAATGACTAGGGTAAGAGTAGGCCCAGTCAAGGACAGGGATGGGAAGTTGTGCTTGGAGTCTGAGGAGAGGTGCTAAATGAATATTGTTCATCAGTATTCACACAGGAAAAAGACAATGTTGTCGAGGAGAATACTGAGATTCAGGCTACTAGACTAGAAGGGCTTGAGGTTCCTAAGGAGAAGGTATTAGCAATTCTGGAAAGTGTGAAAATAGATAAGTCCCCTGGGCCGGATGGGATTTATCCTAGGATTCTCTGGGAAGCTAGGGAGGAGATTGCTGAGCCTTTGGCTTTGATCTTTAAGTCATCTTTGTCTACAGGGATAGTGCCAGAAGACAGGAGGATAGCAACTGTTGTCCCCTTGTGGCCCCGGTAACTGTAGACCAGTGAGCCTTACTTCTGTTGTAGGCAAAATCTTGGAAAGGTTTATAAGAGATGGGATGTATAATCATCTGGAAAGGAATTATTTGATTAGAGATAGTCAACACGGTTTTGTGAAGGGTAGGTCGTGCCTCACAAACCTTATTGAGTTCTTTGAGAAGGTGACCAAACAGGTGGATGTGGGTAAAGCAGTTGATGTGGTGTACATGAATTTCAGTAAAGCGTTTGATAAGGTTCCCCACGGTAGGCTACTGCAGAAAATACGGAGGCATGGGATTCAGGGTGATTTAGCAGTTTGCATCAGAAATTGGCTAGCTGGAAGAAGACAAAGGGTGATGGTTGATGGGAAATGTTCAGACTGGAGTCCAGTTACTAGTGGTAAACCACAAGGATCTGTTTTGGGGCCACTGCTGTTTGTCATTTTTATAAATAACCTGGAGGAGGGCGTAGAAGGATGGGTGAATAAATTTTCAGATGACACTAAAGTCGGTGGAGGTGTGGACGGTGCGGAAGGGTGTTACAAGTTACAGAGGGACATAGATGAGCTGCAGCGTTGTGCTGAGAGGTGGCAAATGGAGTTTAATGCAGAAAAGTGTGAGATGATTCATTTTGGAAGGAATAACAGGAAGACTGAGTACTGGGCTAATGGTAAGATTCTTGCCAGTGTGGATGAGCAGAGAGATCTGTGTCCATGTACATAGATCCCTGAAAGTTGCCACCCAGGTTGAGAGGGTTGTTAAGAAGGTGTATGGTGTGTTAGCTTTTTTTGGTAGAGAGATTGAGTTTCGGAGCCATGAGGTCATGTTGCAGCTGTACAAAACTCTGGTGCGGCCGCATTGAGAGTATTGCGTGGAATTCTGGTCACCGCATTATAGGAAGGATGTGGAAGCATTGGAAAGGGTGCAGAGGAGATTTACCAGAATGTTGCCTGGTATGGAGGGAAGATCTTATGAGGAAAGGCTGAGGGACTTGAGGCTGTTTTCGTTAGAGAGAAGAAGGTTAAGAGGTGACTTAATTGAGGCATACAAGATGATCAGAGGATTGGATAGGGTGGACAGTGAGAGCCTTTTTCCTTGGATGGTGATGTCTAGCATGAGGGGACATAGCTTTAAATTGAGGGGAGATAGATATAAGACAGATGTCAGAGGTAGGTTCTTTACTCAGAGAGTAGTAAGGGCGTGGAATGCCCTGCCTGCAACAGTAGTGGACTCGCCAACACCAAGGGCATTCAAATTGTCATTGGATAGACAAATGGGCGATAAGGGAATAGTGTAGATGGGCTTTAGAGTGGTTTCACAGGTCGGCGCAACATCGAGGGCTGAAGGGCCTGTACTGCGCTGTAATATTCTATGTTTGCCAATTATTTTGAATTGTGACGCAATCTTCAGCTGACTTTGTTTTTGATGGATGGGGGGGTGGGGGGAACTATTTGCAGCATCTCCTGTTGCCTCCTGACCACCAGCATTTTCCTGTCCCTGTGGCACATTCATTGCATCCACTGTGCTTAAAGGATTAAAGTGTGTGTTGGTGACTCTCCTCTTGACAGCTGGCGTATGTTCTTGGAAGACCCTGAGAAGCTGCTTGCCAGAAAAAAGGCAATTTTTAAAAACTGCGTAGCCTTTCCTCTGGGAAATGGGGGGGAAAAGAACAGCCCAAGGCGGCTGCGCTGCATATCTATCCAGTGATCGCTGCAGCAAGGTTCGGGTGTGTGGATGTTGGGGTAAAAAAATTAGGGTAGTATCTGCCAATACTGCTGATCATGTAAGGAGAGACCAATTTGTGTGAAGGAACCATATTTCTTATGTCGCCATCTTCGGGACAGGAGGAGTTTTGGGTCAAAACCAGAATGTTTTCAGACTCATTGCCATATGAGTCAATACGGTTATGGTATTCCAAATATCAGTGTTTTTTCAAGCACATTTTAAACTTGGGTCATTCACATTGCTGAAGGATTGCGTGCAAACACAAGAGTTTTTGCATTTTCCATCAATGGGAAATAGATTTTTGGGGTTGGGGGCTCAGGGTTGGCGGTGTGGAAAACGTGTCAAGTCAAACGTGGTGGTGCAACACTGCCTACCAAATGCCCTTGGGACACAGTGGAAATGCAAGAACCTCCTTCTGAAGGCTGTCCCAGTTGGCAGTCCCCAAAGCGTGCAGTGCAGAGAAACAGTTGCATTGGAGCAGGAGGGTGACTCGAAAGAGACTTATTACTGCTACTAACTTGTTATGTCAAACTCTGAATCCAAACTCCCCTTCCCTTTCCACTCTCCTCAATTTCCAGTCCCCTCACCCTTTTCAGGTTTTTCCGTTTTCGAAGCCAAGCTCTTTTTAAGTCTATGAAGGTTGATGACACTTGTTGAACATTATCCTAACGAGATCAGTGAATATAGACTCTTTGGATCCTTGAATTTTGGGTTTCGATTTACAGTATGTTATGTTTTTTTCTCGAGCACTCTTGTGAAATGGTCATTCCCCTCAAGCTGGAGCACATTAGTTGTTGGTCAAACCTCGGCATCTGAATCCTGGACCAGAAGTCAATCCTGACTACTTGCACCACTTGAGGCTTATCTACAAAACCACTCTCTCGCTCGTGCACTGTTTCACCCTCTGCCCCACCACGTGCTAAATGTGTTGCGTTGTGGAGATTGGTAACTTACTGTGACTAACTGCTCTTCTGTCTAATTAACTGTTCTTTGCAGCTGACCTGCTCTTGTTTAACTGTGTTGCTGGGAAGTCCACGAGAAGCTGGTGTATCTGTGGCTCGGTGCTGTTGATTAATACAATGTTATTCTTTTCCCCCCCACCCACCTTTCCCATGCCCTCTCTTTTTCACTCCACCCCCTCCATCCCAACTTACCAAGCTGTTGCTCTTGCTGTAATCTTTTCTGTGTGCTTTTTTTGTGTTTATTTTCCTCCCTAGCCTGTCTCGTTGCTTGAGAAAGCTGCGCCTCAGTGGTGCCAGGGGAAACTTGTGGCGCATATCGTTGCTCAGTCCAACCTGCTCCGAAATCAGGTGACCACATTGTTCCTTTTTTGCCTTTGGTGTGGTGTATCTGTGGCTGCGCTTTACCGTCCATCTGTTTGTGCTGTGATAAGTGCTTTACGCTCTTTGTGTCTCTGTCTTGAACACTGTAGAGTTGCAGCTGATGGCAGACTGCCGCACAGTCCATTGGGTGCTAGATTATAGAAAGACCAATTTTGTTTCTCTTCTCCTCTCCATGGGAAATATACAATTATGGTGCAAAAGTGATCTTTGCGAAAAGATACCCGAAAAAACTCCGCCAATTCCTGCTCCAGTTCAATGCAGCTCATATTTGTTTGGAGATTGTTGAGGCCATCTCAGTGACTGACTAAACGTAAACCATGCTGAGTTGAGCATCCCAAGTTAATGTTTAACAGGAGCTTCACCTCCTCGGGAAAGTGTGCTCCAATTTCCATGAAGCCTGTTGTTGTAACTGTTGCTGGCTTAGTCTGTGAATAGCTTGTTCCCCTCAAAGGGGAAAGCAGTCTATGGTCATCTGAGACTGGTGACTTTACTTGAGTTGGTTGTTGCTCCTGTTACTTTTCTAGCATGATGATGATCAAGTGGGCTTACATTAACACTGCAATGAGGTTTCTGTGAAAATCCCCTTCCGCCACACTCCAGCGCCTGTTCGGGTACACCTGAGGGAGAATTCAGAATGTCCAATTCACCTAACGAGCACGGGAGGAAACTGGAGCACCCGGAGGAAGCCCACACAGACACAGGGAAAACATGCAGACTCTGCACAGACAGTGACGCAAGCCGGCTATCGAACCCAGGTCCCTGGCGCTGTGAAGCAACAGGGCTACCCACTGTGAATTTGTTAGGAATAGCCTAGAGTGTATACCTGCTAGGTTTGGGGGGGGGGGGGGGGGGGTGGGGGGTAGCTGATCAAATGTATTCCTGCCCAGCCATGAGTTGGTCAAAGTATCCATCCCCTTCCCTCATCCACATTTTCAATATTTTTATATCTGCGCAAGAGAAATATTCAAAAAAATTAGACCTTTATTGCCGTGAGTTTTTATTCCACGGTTGAACACTGTCACAGAGAGCGACCTGTCAATCCTGGAGTGCTGGCAACCTGAGTGGTATTTGGAAACGGTAACCACAGAATATGCTGTAAATTCCGATCAGGGAGCATGTAGGAGGAGAAGCTGTTAATGTTTCAAGTCAGTAACCTTCTGTTCCAACTTGAAACATTAACTCTGTTTCACTCCCCAGTTGCTGGCTGACTTGCTGCATATTTCCAGCATCTTCAAGTCACCATGCTTGTTGGGTGATGGGGTCATGGGTATATAGAAAATATTTTATTGAGGCAATTCTCGGACATGCCCAAAACATGTGTATATGATTCCCCCGCAGCGCCCGCACCTGTCCTCCACCTCCTCAAAAAACCTACTCATCCAGGCTGCAGTCATATGAGCCAAGTGAGCCACCTTGAGCTGGATCAGGCTGAGCCTGGCACACGACTAGGATGCATTGACTCTCTTCGGGGCCTTCTCCCAAAATCCGAATTCCAACTTTTCTCCCAGCTCTTCCTCCCACTTCCTCTTCACCTCCCCAATTGGGACCCCTTCCCACGCCATCAGTTCCTTGTATATTTCAGAGACCCACACCACCTGTTTTAGACATCTTATCCTGCAGTCCCGTTTTAGACATCACCTTTATCCTGCAGTCCCCTTCAAGGGAGGTGAGGGAAGCTTGGGACCTGCCTCCGAACAAAATCCCATACCTGCAGGTACCGGAACCCATTTCCCCCTCCCCCGGCAACTCAAACTCCTCTATCTCCTTGGAGAAACCCTGCTCAATGAAAAGATCTCCATCTCTCTCTCTCTCTCTCTCTCTCTCCCTGCCTGCTGCCACCTCCTGAACCCCCCAGGGAGCGAACCTGTGATTGCCACAGATTGGTGACCACACCGACGCCCCCTCCCTTCTCATGTGCTGCCTCCATTGCCCCCACACGCTCAGAGCTGCCACTACCACTGGGCTTGTGGAGTACCGAGCCGTCGAGAATGGCAGAGGTGCCGTTAACAAAGCCTTCAAACTCGTGCCCTTCTAAGATGCCACCTCAACTGGTCACAGATATATAGACTAGATTAGGGAAGGATGGCAGAATTCCTTAAGATGCTGTCAATTAAATGGATTTTTACAAACCACCCAGGCTAATGATGGCCTTTAAAATAGTCTGTGTTTAAACTACTATGATGAACTTTAATTCTTTATTTAAAAATTAGTATTTTATGGGATATGAATGTTACTGGCAAGGCCAGTTTCCAATTACCCTGGCGTGGTGGTGGTGAGACGTCTTCTCAAGTTGCTGCAGTCCATCTGCTCTCAGTCCAGGCCTCTGGATTACAAATCCACCTCCCACCATGACCTGTCTTGAACTTTTAGCTCCCTCAGACGTGTAACCTTCTGAATTGGTTTCATTTCTAACCACTGGCTTTGAAGCCTGTCCAGATTGAGGTGTTTTCTGGCTGTGAAGGGGCATGGAATTACGCCAATATTATAGTCCTAAACTATTATCACCATTGGAAAATACTCATTCTCTAGAAAAAAAGGAAAACATTTCCATGTGTATCCAGAGCTAATATAAACCCAATAGGAAATTCGGGGGGGATATTTTTTTTAAACCCAAGAATTGGGGAGAAGGTGAAGCACTCTAGTGGAATAATTAAATGTATCAAATGCATCTATGATATGCAGCTTGAGCGGAAAGCTAGATATTCTTTACCTTATGACTCCAGGCTATAACATGCATGTAAAAATGTATGTTGTCAGAGTAACTCGTGACTCTTGAGCGGGAGGGGTTATTTCTTATTCATTCATGGGATGTGGGCGTTGCTGCCTAGGCCAATATTTATTGCCCTGAGGGCATTGAATCAAACACAGCTGTGACTCTGGAGTCTCGTGTAGGCCAGACCAGGTAAGGGCAGCAGATTTCCTTCCCTAAAAGATGTTAGTGAACCAGATGGTTTTTAAAATTATAATTGACAATGGTTTTGTGGTCATCATTAAACTTCCAGATTTAGAACATAGAAAACTTACAGTGCAGAAGGAGACCATGCAGAAGGAGACCATTCGGCCCATCGAGTCTGCACTGAATGTTTTTGAATTCAAATTTCAATATCTGCCTTGGGATTTGAATCCCAGAGCATTACCCTGGGTCTCTGCAGTACTAGTTCAGTGACAATACCACTATATCACTGCCTCCCCATGATTGGTGCCAATGGCATGGGGTTCGATCCATGTTGCATTTAATGGACAAGGTTCAGGGGCATTTTGATACTGCTGACCTTTGAGGAGCTCCAACCCAAGCTTGGGGAGGGTGCTTCATCTGTGGGATCACTTCATTTGTGGCCCCTTAATACCAGCTGTGGTTCAGTTGACATCACCGTCTCATTGGAGTCATAAGGTCCAGGATTCGAGCCCCACTCCTAGACTTGAGCACAAATCCAGGCTCACTGCCCAGTACGATATGAAGGAAGTCCTGCACTGTTGGAGGTGGCATCTTCTAGCAGCATGGTAGCACAGTGCTTAGCACTGTTGCTTCACAGCGCCAGGGACCTGGGATTGATTCCCGGCTTGGGTCACTGTCTGTGCGGAGTCTGCACGTTCTCCCCGTGTCTGCGTGGGTTTCCTCCGGGTGCTCCGGTTTCCTCCCACAAGTCCCGAAAGACGAGCTGTTGGGTGAATTGGACATCCTGAATTCTCCCTCTGTGCACCCGAACAGGCGCCGCAGTGTGGCGACTGGGAGCTTTTCACAGTAACTTCATTGCAGTGTTAATGTAAGCCTACTTGTGACAATAAATATTATTATTATAAAGTTTATTTATTTTGGATGAGTCTTTAGACTGAAGACACTTTGATGTGAAAGATCTCTAGCACTATTTTGAAGAAGAGCAGGGGAGGTTTCTCCGTCTGGCCTGCATCTGTTCCTAAATTAGCATTAGCATATTTAAAATCTGGCCATTGTCACGTAACTAATATTGGAGTTTGTGATGTGTACATTGGATGTCATGTTTACGACAGTACAGCAGTACCTACACTTCCAAATGACTTAATTGACTGTAAAGCACTTTGGGGTGTCGTTAGATTTGTGAAAGGTGCAATATAAATTATTTCATTCCTTCCTGCTTTGGTACATCTCTAGGTTGCCTTTACCACCATGCTAGCTGTTGACTTTTCTATTCATGAATGGGATGTGGATGTCACTGGGTAGGGTAGCATTTAATGCCATCCCCAGTTGCCCTTCAAGGTGCTGCCTTGAACCACTGCAGTCCTGTGCTTGTTACTTTGAAGCCAAGAATTCTTCAGTTGAAGAAAGAACATTCATTAAGGAAGTGTCAAAATACTTTACAACCAGTGATGGCTTTGGGTTGCCCTGGTTTTTATGTGGAGGAAAATGTGGCCACCTGTTGGTGCATAGCAGGATCCCACAAAATGGCAAATGAGGGTAATCTGTTTCGGTGTCTGCTGAGATATGAACATTAAATCAGATACCGTAAAACATTTTTCCCCTGTGACAAATCTGTGCTATCTTTGTCCCTTTCTTAAATTGGGCCTTCTTGAAGTCTTTTTTTCTATTACAAAATCGGCACTCAACAATGTAGTACTCCAGTGTGGCTCTGAAGTGTTGACCTGGTTAGAAAGTAAATGGACAAACATTTTTAATTTTTAATTATTAAAAAAATTAAATGGGAAAAAACACTTGAATTTTATCGCTTAAATATTTGTCATAGTCATACACTACAGAAGACGCCATTAAGCCCATCAAGTTTTTGCACTGGCAAAACTACACTAAATCTACACTAATCCCACTTTCTAGCACTTAGCCAGTTGCCTTAATGTTATGATATTTCAAGTGCTCATCCACGTACTGTTTTCACACCTCGACCATCCTCCTTGGGCAATGCATTCCAGACTCCCACGACCCTCTTTGTGAAGGATTTTTTCCCTCAAATCCCCTCTAAACCTCCTGCCTCTCTCTTTAAAATCATGCCCACTCATTATTGGCCCGCTGCTTCCTATCCACCGTGTCCATATCACTCATAAGAACATAAGAACTAGGAGCAGGAGTAGGCCATCTGGCCCCTCTAGCCTGCTCTGCCATTCAATGAGATCATGGCTGATCTTTTGTGGACTCAGCTCCACTTTCCGGCCCGAACACCATAACCCTTAATCCCTTTATTCTTCAAAAATCTATCTATCTTTATCTTAAAAACATTTAATGAAGGTGCCCCTACTGCTTCACTGGGCAAGAATTCCATAGATTCACAACCATTTGGGTGAAGATGTTCCTCCTAAACAAAGTCCTAAATCTACTTCCCCTTATTTTGAGGCTATGCCCCCTAGTTCTGCTTTCACCCGCCAGTGGAAACAACCTGCCTGCATCTATCCTATCGATTCCCTTCATAATCTTATGTTTCTATAAGATCCCCCCTCATCCTTCTAAATTCCAACGAGTACAGTCCCAGTCTACTCGACCTCTCCTCGTAATCCAACCCCTTCAGCTCTGGGATTAACCTAGTGAATCTCCTCTGCACACCCTCCAGTGCCAGTACATCCTTTCTCAAGTAAGGAGACCAAAACTGAACACAATACTCCAGGTGTGGCCTCACTAACACCTTATACAATTGCAGCAGAACCTCCCTAGTCTTAAACTCCATCCCTCTAGCAATGAAGGACAAAATTCCATTTGCCTTCTTAATCACCTGTTGCACCTGAAAACCAACTTTCTGCGACTCATGCACGAGCACACCCAGGTCTCTCTGCACAGCAGCATGTTTTAATATTTTATCATTTAAATAATAATCCCTTTTGCCGTTATTCTTACCAAAATGGATAACCTCACATTTGTCAACATTGTATTCCATCTGCCAGACCCTAGCCCATTCACTTAGCCTGTCCAAATCCCTCTGCAGACTTCCAGTATCCTCTGCATTTTTTGCTTTACCACTTATCTTAGTGTCGTCTGCAAACTTGGACACATTGCCCTTGGTCCCCAACTCCAAATCATCTATGTAAATTGTGAACAGTTGTGGGCCTGAGGGACACCACTAGCTACTGATTGCCAACCAGAGAAACACCCATTAATCCCAACTGTTTGCTTTCTATTAATTAACCAATCCTCTATCCATGCTACTACTTTCCCCTTATTGCCATGCATCTTTATCTTATGCAACAACCTTTTGTGTGGCACCTTGTCAAAGGCTTTCTGGAAATCCAGATATACCACATCCATTGGCTCCCCGTTATCTACCGCACTGTTAATGTCTTAAAAAAATTCCACTAAATTAGTTAGGCATGACCTGACCTTTATGAACCCATGCTGCGTCTGTCCAATGGGACAATTTCCATCCAGATGCCTCGCTATTTCTTCCTTGATGATAGATTCCAGCATCTTCCCTACTACCGAAGTTAAGCTCACTGGCCTATAATTACCCGCTTTCTGCCTACCTCCTTTTTTAAACAGTGGTGTCACGTTTGCTAATTTCCAATCCGCCGGGACCACCCCAGAGTCTAGTGAATTTTGGTAAATTATCACTAGTGCATTTGCAATATCCCTAGCCATCTCTTTTAGCACTCTGGGATGCATTCATAATCTTATACACCTCGATCAGTTTCCTGCTCTGCCTTCTCTGCTCTTAAGAAAACAACCTGAGCCTATCCAGAAAATCTTCCATACCAGGCAACATCCTGGTGAATCTCCACTGCACGCTCTGCAGTGCAATCACATACTTCCTGTAGTGAGGTGAGCAGAGCTGCACAGTACTCCAGCTATGGTCTAATCAAAGTTTTGGGTTGGTGTTTTTTGCCTTCATCTACATACCCAATCACCACCTCCAATATCAGTCAAATCTATTAGGCATGACCTCCCTCGGACAAAGAAATGCCGACTATTCTTGATCAAACCGTACCTCTCTAAATGGCAATTAATTTTCTCCTTCAGAATTTTCCCCAATAGTTTCCCTGCCACAAGTCATAGAGGTTTACAGAATGGAAGCAAGCCCTTTGGCCCAACTTGTCCATGCCGCCCAGTTTTGTTTTTTTTCCTACTAAACTAGTCCCAATTGCCTGCATTTGGCCCATATCTTTCTTAAAATACAAAATTGTACCCGTCTCTACTACTCCCTTTATGGCAGCTCGTTCCAGCCATTCGCCACCCTCTGCGAAAAGTTGCCCCTCTGGACCCTTTTGTATCTTTCCACTCTCACCTTAAACCTACGCCCTCTAGTTTTAGACTCCCCTACCTTTGGGAAAAGATGTTGACTATCTAGCTTATCCATTCCCCTCATTATTTTATAGACCTCTATAAGATCACCCCTAAGCCTCCTACGCTCCAGGGAAAAATGTCCCAGTCTATGCAGCCTCTCCTTATAACTCAGACCATCAGGTTCCGGTGGCATCCGAGTAAATCTTTTCTGCATTCTTTCTAGTTTAATAATATCCTTTCTATAATAGGGTGACCAGAACTGTACACGTTATTCCAAGTGTGGTCTTGCTAATGTCTTGTACAACTTCAGCAAGGCATCCCAACTCCTGTATTCAGTGTTCTGACCAATGAAACCAAGCATGCCGAATGCCTCCTTCACCACCCTGTCCACCTGTGACTCCACTTTCAAGGAGCTATGAACCTGTACTCCCAAGATCTTTGTTCTGTAACTCTCCCCAACACCCTACCATTAACTTGAGTAGGTCCTGCCCTGATTTGATCTACCAAAATGCATCACCTCACATTTATCTAAATTAAACTCCATCTGCCAGTCATTGGCCCACTGGCCCAATTGATCACAATCCAGTTGCAATCCTAGATAACCTTCTTCACTGTCCACTATGCCACCAATCTTGGTGTCATCTGCAAACTTACTAACCATGCCTCCTAAATTCTCATCTAAATCATTAAACTAATGTGAGACTCACTGTTCTGTAATTCCCTGGCTTATCTCTACCACCCTTCTTGAAAAGTGAAACTACATTAGCTATTCTCCAATCGTCTGGCAACTCCCCTGTGGCCAGAGAGAAATTAAAAATTTCGAGTCCGAGCCCCTGTAATTTCCTCCCACAGCAGCCTGGCCCACAACTCATCTGGGCCTGGGGATTTGTCCACTTTTAAGCCAGCTTAAACCTCCAATACATCCCATGTCAAACTGTTCAAGAACTTGCAGTTCCTCTCCCCAAATTCTGAACCTATGCCCTGTTCTCTCTTTCCCCCCACCTCACCCAGTGAAAACAGATGTTTAACATCCTACCAATGTCCTTGACTCCATGTACAGATTGGTCCTTAATGGGTCCCACTGTTTCCCTGGTTATCCTCTTCCCCTTAGAGATTCTCCCTAATCTTACCTGCCAGTGCTTTTTTCATGCCCCCTAAGTTCCTCCCCTGCACTTTTATACTCCACAAAGGCCTCTGCTGCATCACTGATTATCCCAATTAATGTTAGGGAAGTTGAAATCCGCGAATATAATTGCCCTATTATTATTTTTGCACACCTCTGTAAATAGACTGTTCGAGGGCCTAGTAATATGCTCTCAGCAATGTGACATCCCTACCCACAACCTCATTAGAAGACCTTTTCAAGATATCGTCCCTCCTTACTGCAGTAACTGACTCCTTGTTTAATAACGCAAAACGCGTTAGGACATTCAGGCAAGATGCAAAACATCTTGCCTGAATGTCCTATAACCGAAAATGTCCTATACCCTGAAATGTTGTTGCTAATCCCGCCCCACCTTGAACCATGTTTCTGTGATGGCAACAATGTGTCAATCCACATCCTTATCCGTCTTGCCCATAATGTTCCTAGCATTGAAGTAGAGGCCATCCAGCCTCTCTTTACTCCCTTGGAACTCAAACATGACTGAACTCCCTCAACTAGTATGCAGTGTCCCTATTGCATTCACGTTCTGTCCCTTCCTGCTGCTGAACAAGTTTAAACTCTCAACAACACTCTCAAACCGACATACAACCAGAATGGGCTCAATATCTTTGTATGTCCTGCTTTTTAATCTGCTGCATAGCTCCCCGAATTCTTGATGCAAGACTTCATCCTGCATTCTACCTATATTTTTGGTATCCACCACTACCTTTGACTCCACCCTCCACCTTTAGGATGCCTTGCAACCATTCAGTGACCTACCTGAACCTGGTCTTCAGCCGCCAATCTAGCTCTGAAACCTGGAGCTCTAGTTTATACAGTTGGGAGCACTTTCTGCACATGTGGTCATCTGTGACGTTGGTAGGGTCCGTGACTTCCCATATATGATAGGTCACATTCTACTCTGCTGACCTCACCTGCCATGTTTTGAACTTAACTTATTTTGTCTTGCTTGATAACCTTTTTGTAATTAATTGTTCTTAACAGAAACTACTCCTACCTTAGTCTCCTTGTCTAATTCTACTTTGGCCTACGTATCCTTGTATTACTTATAATTACTTCAAGTAGAAAATTGTTTTGGGCTTTTTTTTTTTTTAGAAGCTAGAACTCTTAATGTAGCTTAATGTTGGCGGCACGGTGGCAGTGGTTATAGCACTGTTGTTTCACAGTGCCATGGTCCCAGGTTCGATTCCCGGCTTGGGTCACTGTCTGTGCGGAGTCTACACGTGCTCCCCATGTCTGCGTGGGTTTCCTCCGAGTGCTCCGGTTTCTTCCCACAAGTCCCGAAAGGCATGCTTGTTAAGTGAATTGGACATTCTGAATTCTTCGATGTACCCAAACAGGTGCTGGAGTGTCGCGACTAGGGGCTTTTCACAGTAATTTTATTGCAGTGTTAATGTAAGCCTACTTGTGACAATGAATATTATTATTATAAATTGGAGAGTAATAACTAGTTACCAATCAGCTCTCTCCCTTGTCGCCTCTACTCGTGCAGCAGGGAAAGACCCATTCTCAATCAATCGACCTGTAGCTTTCCTGTGATGTGACTCCCTTTGTTTTCGAACGTGTCCCCAGACACTTGGGAACCCCCCCCCTCCACTCCCGTGGGTATCCCCTGCAGGTCTGTCTCTCTGCTGCTCCTCCTGAAGGAGAGTGATGCAAGCGGGGCTGTCTTTATCCTCTCTCCACTCCTGCGATAACTCCCGCATCTCCACCTCTCCCACTCCTCATGAAGGGAAGTGCAAGTATAGAAAACAGTGAGCACTTTTGTTTCCTCCTTTTTACTTGGAAAATACATAGACCAGTTATGTTTATAATGTTGGTATTTATGCTGTACATCATGGAAAGGATATACTTATCTCTAGGTTCCTCTTGATCCCTTCTATGCTATTTGCCTCAACTCTCAGTTCTATATTCTAACCAGAATTCCCTATTAGTTTTATTTCCAAATTTTGGACTCCTATGCGGAAGTATTTGTTTTTATGTTGAGTCTACACTATCGGGCTTTAAAAGCTCTATTAGCTCTGCCTTTTTTTCTAGAGAAAAGAGCCCTAGTCTGTTCGTTCTTTCCTGATGATTCCAACTAAGGAGCTAATTCAAATGCTCATTATTTGTAAAAAAAAATCATCAATTAGGTGGTTAAGTAGCATGGATGAGGATTTGGGTTCAAACTATAAATGGACATCATTCTGGTGGGAGTGCACTCAATTGCTGTGACCTAGAACAAAATACTTCTAGTGTATTATCACATCAGGTACTTGGCACCAAGCCGTGTAGAGGATATTGGGTCAGATGACCCAAAGCTTTATCAAAAAGGTAGGTAATGTAAGTGGAAAGTGACTGTAGAGAGGTGGGGAGGAAGCCAAAGCTTTGACCCTAGACATCTGAAGGATTGGCCACAAAGTGTGGAGCAATTAAAATTGGGCAGAATTTGAGGAACATAGAAATTGTGGAGAATTGAGGCTGGAGGAGATTCCAAACACACAGGGGTGAGGCCATGGAGCGATTTGAAAACCAAGACGGTGTTTGATTGGTAACTGATTTATCTCCTTCCTGAAATCTTTTTTTCCTCAATGGGATATGTCTTGTGAACTATTTTCAGAAATATCTGGCATTGCTGATACGCCGTCCTTCGTGCTTAACTCCTTTCCCAATCCATTCAACCACCTCTGCCCTCGTTCCTTTATAATTACCCTTTCTGACCCATGTTTCTCAAACACAAATAGAATACTAACTTCTACCATATTATGGTCACTGTTTCCTCTGGGAACCTTTATTCTGAGATTGATGTTTATTTATCCTGTTTAAAAGTTAGATGAGGTGGAACTTCTTGGAATCATTACTCTTTGGAATTCTCTACTGCGGTAACCAGTAGAGGCTGGGTCATTAAATATTTTCAAGACAGAGTTGGATAAATTTTTGATCAACAAAAGAGTCCAGGGTTATATGGGGCAGGTAGGAAAATGGAGTTTAAGGCCATTAATTGGATCAATCCTACTGGAATGGCGGAGCAGGTTCTGAGGGACCGAATGGCCTCCTGCTCTTCTAATGTCAACATTTAAACTGTGTTCTATGTATTTATTTTACGTTTTGAGGGGTAGAACCTATTGTACCGACTCTTGTGGCTGTTCGAGAAGACGATCAATATAGTGACCTAAATTTAATGTAGTTCGGTACACACAATAAGGTGTGTACACAATAACAGGGCAGTTTGTAAAATGGACGAATAGTGCCATAATCCTTTGGAGAACAAGTGATCATGTCTTGAAGCTGCCCATTCCCTTGTTCTTTATTACTGCCATGCCCTTTTCCCAGAGGCATTTTTTAAACCTATTTCCTGTGTGGCAACCACCTTTTACTATAACATCGCCACTCAGCCAGTCAGTGGCACATTGAACCTGTAGATGGACTTGCTTCCAGTTTGCTTTTCATTACATTTTCCAGCATCACAACTTCTGCTCTCTCTCTATCTTGGGGTGGCATCACTGTAAATGCTGTGTGAGGCACAACCATTCAGACCAGAATCTCCTTGCTTCATGGAGATTCAGTTGGGCTAAACTGGCACACACATCGAGTCCTTTAGACTTAGAACATAAGAACATAAGAACTAGGAGTAGGCCATCTGGCCCCTCGAGCCTGCTCTGCCATTCAATGAGATCAAGGCTGATCTTTTGTGGACTCCGCTCCACTTTCTGGCCCGAACACCATAACCCTTAATCCCTTTATTCTTCAAAAAACTATCTATCTTTATCTTTAAAACATTTAATGAAGGAGTCTCTACTGCTTCACTGGGCAAGGACTTGACCGGCTTGAGGTTAAGAATGTGGAAAATAAACTGCCTCGTGTTCCTTGCTCCTGATCGCTTTCTGGGTTCTGTGCGAGAGGGGGATGTCAGCTGTGGACAGGATTGGTATGATGCACTCCGTGGTGGAAGGGTCGATCAACGCTTCACTGACCAGCGAGATAAGAGACCGGAAGGGAGTAAATTGATGATTGAAGGAGATGGGAATTGTTGGAGAAATTTAGTTAAGTTTCTGGAATGTTGGCCTGACCACATCTGCTACCCTATGTAGAAGTCTCCAAGTACCCTCCACGTGTGACATTTAGTCTGGCAAGCAGTCTTTGTGAATTAGCTTTGGCTTAGATTTCCAGTCTACCTTGGTCGTTCTTAAAATGTCAATTCAATTATTTATTTGGGGTTTTCTTTGTGTTTAAAGGCAGAAGAAGAATTTTTAAAAGCCCAGAAAGTGTTTGAGGAAATTAATATTGACTTGCAGGAAGAATTGCCATCACTATGGAACAGGTGAGTGAGTGCTTGGTATCTGGAGTGCTTTTTTTATTATTGTACTGGGAGATACCAAAGGTTGGTCTGCTGCTCTAGCTTGTGAAAGTCAATCGAAAAAGTCTTTTACTTGTCATAAATATATGAAATCTGCACAGTTTTTGACATGGGTCTGGTTTTCTTAAACTTTCTTGAACCTTGCCTTGAATGCAGTAAGAACAGAACAGAAAATGCTACAAACACTCAGTAGGTCGGGCAGCATCTGTGCTAAGTGAGTGTTGATCTTAATTTTGTTAAAGCTCAATGTAAACCACTTTCTGATTGGGTGCTTCGTTGCTTTCTGTACTCGACTTGAGTTCAACAATTTCAGACCCTAATTTCTACCCCTGTTTTGTTCGCATTTTCAACTTGGCAGGATTACCTCGTTTTTCCTTCAAACAGAAGCTGTTTCTCATTCTGCCATTCACACCACCTCTGGAAATCTTTGTTCCTTACTTGACCCGTTACCACTCCCTTGGCCCTGCACCGTTAACTTTCTTTTTGTCATTTAGTCACTCCTGTTTTCCACCCTACCAGTGTATCAAAGACCTTCCCTTTTGTTCTTGAAATTTCCAAACGTCTAGCTTTCCCTTGTTAAAACCTATTCCTGCTTTTCCCTGCTTTTCCCAGTTCTGATGAAAGCTCTTCAACCTGAATCATTAACTCTGTTTCTTGCCTCAGATGCCACCAGGCCCATTGAAAATGTTTCCACCGTTTTCTGCATCTAGTTCAGATATCCCTCTGCTTTTTGATTTACTTCTGAAACTCTCTGTAGTCCGTGTTGGATTCCTTTCAATTAAAGTCTGCACTTCAACCACCCATAGAATTATAGAATCTTTTGGACACCGAGGCCGCTCAGTCCATTAGGCTTGTGCTAGATGTTCACATGGCTTTTCAACTAGTCTCCATTTAACTGCAATTTTTCACCAACCGAGTAGTGTCCAATTCCCTTTTTGGAATGTTACTGTTGAATTTACATCTGTCATTCTTTCAGGCAGTGCATTTCAGATCCATCATAACATAATAATGTCTAAAAAAAGAAGAAAATCTCTCCTTGCCTCCTGGTGCTTTTGCTAATTAGCTGAGACCTGTGTCCTCCTGCCAGTGGCTTTGCAGAAGCTATCAAAATGCTTCAAATATTCCCTTTCTACCCCAATGCCCCCCTCCCATAGTTTTACTGATTTGGGATATTCTGTTGCTAAGCTGGACAGACCAGTCTGTCTGTTCTGTTCAAGTTCTGTATCAAATCCTCCAGGAGCGTAGGATGATTTGCTCGACAAGGAGTTAAAAGGATATGGAGTCGAAGCAAGTCAGTGGAGCCGAGATTCCGATCAGCATTGATCTCTGAATGGCAGAATGTGCTCCAGAGGTGGAATGGCTGTCTAGTGTCTCGGCTCTGATGTGGCATTATTCCAATATACCGGAATGGGATCAGTTGAGGACTGATTTTTTTTTTTTTTTTTTTTTTTTTTTTTTTTTTTTTTTTTTTTTTGCTGCTATTGCGAAGATCTTCAAAACATTCTCTAGTTTTGACGAATTGTGTTTCCATGACTAGATTGCGGACAGTTCTCTGGCAGTGCAGGGAGAGTGGGCAGGAGGTGCTGCAATCATAGTCCACGCTGCCTACACTAACATTACTCATCTCCAAATTGGACACGGGTGTGAAGGATTCCTACCATAAGTGAGATTTAATGTGTAACATCTGTCACCCACAAATCTGAGGTTCAGGCGTCTGACTTAGTTTCCTGGATTATTAGTCTGGTTGCACAGTGCGTGCTCACTCGAGTGTTGCAAGGAAACTGTTCATTCGGAACATCTTGTTGAATTCTTACTTTTAACCCCGACCATGGGCCGGGATTCTCCACTCCCGCGCCGAAGTGCCCACACCGCTGTGAACGGCGTCGAGGTTCACGACGGCGCGAAACGGCCCCTATCCCGACCGATTCAGGGCCCGATAATGGGCTAGGATCGGGGCCGCGTCATTTACACGTGCCAGGCCTTGTCGCCGCGTAAAGGTGGCGCCGCATACATGACGCGGCCGGCGCCGCATAACTGGCGTCAGCCGCGCAGCGGGCTGACCGGCGCTAACCCGCGCATGCGTGGTTGCCGTCCTCTCAGAGTCCGCCCCGCAAGAAGATGGCAGATGGATCTTGCGGGGCTGCGGAGGAAAGGAGGTCCTCCTTCAGAGAGGACGCCCCGACGATCGTTGGGCACCGATCGTGGGCCACCCCACATTTGAGGTACCCTCCGGTGCAGGATCTCTTTTCCCCCCCCCCCCCCCCAGCGTTCCTGCGCTGTTCCCGACGGCAGTGACCAGGTGTGGACGGCGCCGGGGGAACCCGCCGTTTTGGGCTGGCCGCTCGGCCCATCCGGGCCTGAGAATAGCAGGGGTGCCGGAGAATCACCATTTTGGGTGTCTCGGGCGATTCTCCAGCCTGCGGCCCACGGAACTCGACTGGGCCGTTCCCGCCGCTTGGGAGAATCGCGGGAGGGCGTCGGACCGGTTTCGGGAGAAATTTTGGCAGCCCAGGCGATTCTCCCAACCGGCGCGGGAGTGTAGAATCGCACCCATGGTATTTTCCTGTTTTAGTGACAGTAGAGGCATGTTTCCCACACGAGTAAAGCATCCCATCACCTCCCAATTGCAGCTCGCGTAACCGTATGGGTGCCAGAACAAGACCAGATGTGACATTTCGAGGAAGAGATATAGAACCATAGAATTCCTATAGTGCAGAAGGTGGCCATTCGGCCCATCAAGCCTGCACCAACCCTCTGAAAGAGCAGCTCCCTCTGTGGGAGGAAACACATTCCGAGGATCTGTTGGACATTTTTTTTAATGCTCCCCCGCCCCTGGCAAGTACCATGTTTAATTTTCACCTGTTCCAAGAAATTGTTTAGAAGAAAGATGGCAAAGATGCATTTCTGGCCTACATTTCTCCTAATGTAACCCAAGCCTGCAAAGATGGAGAGATTGAGTGTGAGCATGAATTCTGGAAATGGAAGCAAAGTCTCGTCGTCTCTGTATAAGAGACGAGCGAGTTAGGACCGAGATGGCGGCAAAATTTATTTGCTCGCTGTTGTGGATCTTTGAACTTTTCAGTGGTTGAGTATGTTCAAGACTCGGTCGTGGGTGGCACAATGGTGCATTGGTTAGCACTGCTGCCTCACGGCGCACAGGACATGGGTTCAATCCAGTCCGGGGGACACTCCGTGTGGAGTTTGCACATTCTGCCTGGGTCTCACCCCACAACCCAAAAAGATATGCAGGTAGGTGGATTGGCCATGCTAAATTGCCCCTTTAATTGAGGGGAAACAAAATTGGGTGCTCTAAATTTATATTTAAAAAAAGACTGCCCTGAAATTTTTGATGTGGAAATACTGGCGTTGGACTGGGGTGGGCACAGTAAGAAGTCTTACAACACCAGGTTGAAGTCCACCAGGTTTATTTGGAGTCACTAGCTTTTGGAGCGCAGCTCCTTCATCAGGTGAGATTTTTGGGCACTATAGGAATCAAGGGATGTGGGAAAATTGGAGTTGATCTTGCTGAAGGGCAGAATGGTCAGCGACTGTATAGCCTACTCCTACGTTTCTCATGTTTGTTACAACCACATGATATTGGGGGTGGGGGGGGGGGAATAAAATGATTCCCCTATTCTATCCCTCCAGATCTGATCAGAAGGTTTTTTTTGTGAATTTACAAGGATGGAGGTATTAACTAAAAATCCAGTCAAGTAAAAGATTATAAAGATATTTGAAAATGTAAATCTACATCCTAACCTGACCTTCAAAAATATTTAAAATTGACTGCTTTCAAAGCAAAAAACGAGTCCACTTGAGTTGTTTGCTGGTGTCCATGGCTGAAACAATTTTTCCACTGCGATCTTGAAATTTGAAGCAGATAGACAATTTTCTTCCAAACTTAATGGAGGTGGGGTGAGCAAGGCGAGAGAACCCTGCTGCTCCATCGTCAATTTCTTCCAGACTCAGACTTGGCAGCTTACATGTTACTTCACAGCGCTAGGATCCGAGGTTCGATTCCCCGCTGGGTCACTGTCTGTGCGGAGTCTGCACGTTCTCCCCGTGTCTGCGTGGGTTTCCTCCGGGTGCTCCGGTTTCCTCCTCCAATCCAAAAATGTGCAGATTAGGTGGATTGGCCATGCTAAATTGCCCTTGGTGTCCAAAAAGGTTAGATAGGGTTATTGGGTTACGGGGATAGGGTGGAAGTGAGGGCTTAAGTGGGTCGGTGCAGACTCGATGGGCCGAATAGTCTCCTGCGCTGTGTTCTATGTTCTATATTCTGTAATGTAACAGCCATTAACTCCTGAATGATCCGCCTTCCATCTTGAACGAGGAAGAACACCAATGGCGCTATTGTCCTGAAAGACACCTCTGTTTGAGAAATAGCTTCATAGAGATTTAACTTTGTAGAAATGCAAATGGAAGAGCCCTACAGTTTTGGTTCATCTTTTGAATTAGTTCTTGGCATTATTTGTGAGTTTCTATAGGAAGATGGCTTGGCATTCTCATGGTAAATCAAATTGGAACCTTTTAAAAACTGGTAAACTTGCCATATCAAGCTTGTGGTGGCCATCTTAAGTCAGGATCTTTGCTCATTTTTAAAACTGATCCTCTTAATGTTTCAATATATACCCAATCAGCAGATGAAATAAAGATTATTGCACCTGAACAGGTCATATCATCGTGACAGGTTCTTCAAAGGTGTGGCCAATTCTGATGGGTATATCCTACTGAAGATCCTGTGTGTGCTGTTAGACCAGAAGACATAAGAACATAATTATGTCAGTCAGCCCATAGTGTCTGCTCCGCCATTTAATCATGGCTGATACATTCCTCATTCCCATTCTCCTGCCTTCTCCCCATAACCCCTGATGCTTTTATTAATGAAGCACCTATCTATCTCTGTCTTAAAGACACTCAGTTACTTGACCTCCACAGATTCACCACCCTCTGGTTAAAGAAATTCCTCCTCGTCTCTAAGGATCGGCCTTTCAGTCTTGTGGCTGTGCCCTCTGTCCTAGCTTCTCGTGGTGGAAACATCCTCACCGCGTTCATTCTATCTAGGCCTCTCTGTATTCTGCAAGTTTCAATGATATGCCTCAACCGCTCCTCATATGACAAGCTCTTCATTCCAGGAATCATTCTTGTGAACCTCCTCTGGACCCTTTCCAAGGCCAGTGCATCCTTCCTTAGATATGGGGCCCAAAACGGTTCACAATATTCCAAATGGGGTCTGACCAGAACCTTGTACAGCCTCAATAGTACATCCCTGCTTTGGTATTCTAGCCCTCTCTACATGGATGTTGCATTTGCCTTCCTAACCAACTGAACCTGCATGTTAACCTTACAAAAATCCTGAACTAGGACTCCAAGACCCTTTGTGCTTCTGATTTCCAAAGCCTATGTCCTTATTCTTCCTACCAAAGTGCAAACCTCACATTTGTATTCCATCTGCTGCTTCTTTGCCCACTCTCCTAGTCTATCCAGGTCCTTTTGCAGCCTCCCTGCTTCCTCATCACAACCTGTTCCTCTACGTTTCTTTGTTTCTATGATGGGATTTAATTGAGATTTAGTTAATTTTTTTATGCTTTTATAAAGCATGGGTACAGGAGTAGGTCACACCTCAAGGCTGCCATGTAGTGGTATTGATGAATCATCTGATGGTTGGGCCTAGGACCGTACCCTGAGAAATTCTGCAGTGATGTCCTGGGACTGAGATGATTGACCTTCACAACCAACTGAACACCATTTGTCTGTTGTGGAAGAGAATTCCAAACTCCTATCCTTTGCATATAGAAGTGTTTCCCCAATTTCACCCTGCAACTCTTCGTGACTCCCAATTTCCATCAGCTACAAGGCACAAGTCTAGAGTGTGATGGAATACTCTCCACTTGTCTGAATGAGTGGAGCTCCAGCAACGTTTGACGACATCCAGTTCAATGCAACCCAGTTTATTGCCACCCCTTCCACAAACACACATTCCCTCTACCACTGTCTAACAGTGGCAGCAGTGTGTACCATCTACTAGCTGCATTCGTGGAACGCTTCTTAGGCAGCATCTTCCAAACTTTCAGCCATTCTCGTCTGGAAAGATGAGGGTAGCAAAAACATAAACTGTAAATTTCCCCCTGCGCCCACCCAAGTCTCTCAGCATCATGACTTAGAAATTATTGCTGTTCCTTCTCTCGGTGGGTTAAAATCCTGGAACTCCTTTCCTAACAGCACTGTGGGTGACCCTACACCACAGGAAGTGCAGTCACCCCATGTTAGGCCTAGGTAGGGTGCCGTGTGGCCACCTCTGCACTGGGGGGATTCTATTATGGATTCTCCAAAGGCCCTCTGCAACCGACATCCTTGCTCCTGTACCCAAGTCCTCTTTCAATGAAGGCTAACATACCATTTGCTGCCTTAACCGCTTGCTGTACCTGCAGGCGTGTTTTCAGTGACATTTTTTTTTTTCTTGTTTTTTCTATTACAACGCAGTACATGCCCTTCGGCCCTCGATGTTGCGCCGACCTGTGAAACCACTCTAAAGCCCAGCTACACTATTCCCTTATTGTCCATATGTCTATCCAATGACCATTTGAATGTCCTTCACATGGTGAACAAGGACACCCAGCTCCCTTTGTGCGCCATCATTTCCCAATCTGTTACCATTTAGATATTACTCTGCCATTTGTTTTTCCTTCTGGACAGGACAACTTTGCATTTATCCACTTTATACTGCATCAGTCACATTTGTCCGCTCATTCAACTTGTCTAAATCAGCTTGAAACCTCTTTGCATCTTTCTCACCACTCTCATTCCGAGTTTTGTGTCATCTGCAAACTTGGAGATATTACAATTGGTTCCCTCATCCAAATCATTGATATATATTGTGAATAGCGGGACTTGAGTACTGATTCCTGTGGTAACCTTGTCACCTTCTGCTGCTTTTTAAAAAAAGAAGCCATATTTTTTCCTACTGTTTCCTTCTGCTGACCAATTCTCACCATGCCAATATACTACCATGTATGAAACGTTCTATCTGGACTGTAAGCAGAACAACACTTTTCATTATACCTTGGTGCACATGACAAATCAGAGTGGCATGGCAGCACAGTGGTTAGCACTGTTGCTTCACAGCACCAAGGACCCGGCTTGGGTCACTATCTGTGCGGAGTCTGCACCTTCTCCCTGTGTCTGTGGGGGTTTCCTCCCACAAGTCCCGAAAGACCAGCTGTTGGGTGAATTGGGCATTCTGAATTCTCCCTCTGTGTACCCGAACAGGCGCCAGAATGTGGTGACTGGGGGATTTTCACACTAACTTCATTGCAGTGTTGTAAGCCTACTTGTGACACTAATAAAGATTATTATTGAAATCCAATCCAAACATTATTTTGTGAAATCCATGCTGACTTTGTCTAATCCCATAGATATTTTCTAAGTATCATTCTGATCGGTTTCCTCGAATATATCCTTACTGTGTGGTGTCCAGAACTGTTCTTCGTTGTCCAGGAGTTGTCTAATTAGGACTACATAGCTGAAGCATGACTTCTACCCTCTTATATTTTGGTCCTCTAAATGTGAAGGCTTCTTGTCATGTTTGTGCCATTATAAAGTTTTAATGATCCATATATTTGGACCTCCACTGCTTCTAATCATCTATCCATGGGGCGAAACACTTGATTTTCACCATAATGCAACTTTATACAGTGACTCAGGCCATGTATCAATTTACTCTTTGATGAATTCTGTTTTGTTTTTTTACAGTCGTGTTGGTTTTTATGTGAACACATTCCAAAGTATAGCTGGTCTGGAGGAAACATTTCATAAAGAAATGAGCAAGGTATGAGATAATTACTTGGCTTGATGTTTTGGATTCTAGCATTTTAAAAGTGTAGATTTGAAGTCCTCCCAAACTCTGCCCATGTCTTATGTTGCGCTAACTTCTGTTTCTCCATTGTCCCTGCTAGCTGTCCTACATTGGCCCCCAGTCAAAAATGTCACTGTGTACATTTTCATCCTTGAATCTATTCCCAGTTATAATTTCTCTCCCATTGGTGGCCACATCTTCCGTTGCCTCACCGCCCAAGCTCTGGAATTCCTTCCCTACACCTCTATGTATGCCTTTTACTCTTTCCACTGTTGAGCTGCTCCTTGAAACCTACTTTTCTGTTGTGTTGGGAGATCTGGCCCATATTTCAAAGTCATAATTCTTAAAGTTTCTGTGACGTGCATGGGGACAATTAAGAGCTATATAAAATTTTGTTGTAAACCAATTGTGATCAATACTTCCCAGTCTGAAGCATTATAGTCCTGAGTTGCATGGTTTTTGTCATTTAAGCAAATTTCTTGTATATTTTTTGCAATCAACAAAAATTGCCAATACTGCAGGGCATCAGCGAGATCAAGAAAAAGATAGACTAGCCACAAACACAGTTGTGGACAATGGATTCCAAACTTTGATCTTAAAATCTGTTGGATATTGGAAGAAGTGTAGATTTTTTTGGGGGGGCGGGGGACATGGAGAATGCGAGAGTGTTCGAATTATCTGTGACTAATCTTTAATGCAATGTAGAATAGGATAACTGGAGCAGGGCTGTCTGTCCCACGTTACTCTCTGATTTCTGAGAGAATATCATCATCTGAGTTCAAGGACAAAATTGTTTGTGCAATGACCCATGGCAACATAAAGTTAAAATTGGCGACCAGAGATGTAGATTGTAATTTCAGTTGATTGTTGCTTTTTAAGTAGATTTTTAAAAATTCATATATGAAGGAAATATTGTCATTGCTGCTGCAGGCTAGACGATCTAAGTCTGATTGTGTTTGTATGAATGGGCTAGTTATGCAACAGTGAATAATCCCCGTGTGATAGGATCCCAGTAGTTGACCCAAGCTACACCAGCACTTTGTGGGGATTCAGAAGTGTGGTGGTAATGTCACTGGGCTGGTAGTCCTGAGGCCCAGGATAACGGCCTGGGGCATGGATTCAAATTCCACCATGGCAGCTGGTGGCGTTTACACTGGGATTTACACAAGGAGGCAAACGGAATGGCTGAGGTGTTAATTGAATACTTTGCATCTGTCTTTACCAAGGAAGCAGATGATATCCAGGCCAAGGTGACACATGAGGAAACTCTGTCGCTGGATGAGCTCAAAATTTAGGGGCTAGTTTAGCACAGTGGGCTAAACAGCTGGCTTGTAATGCAGATCAAGGCCAGCAGCGCGGATTCAATTCCCATACCGGTCTCCCCGAACAGGTGCCGACTAGGGGCTTTTCACAGTAACTTCATTCAAGCCTACTTGTGACAATAAGCGATTCTTATTATTAAATTTATAAAGAGGTATAGGATAAACTGCTATAATTACAAGGCACAGGGACCAGATGAGGCCCATCCAAGGATATTGAAGGAAGTGAATGGAAGTTGTCGGGGTACTGGCCATGATCTTCCAGTCTTCCCTGGGCTCAGGGCGGTTTGGGGAGTGGAGAATTGCAAACTTTATGTCCTTGTTCAAAAAAGGTTCTATAGATAAACCCATCAATTACAAACTAAGCAGTTTAACTTTGGTAATGGGAAAGCTTCTAGAAACAATTATTCAGGATAGAATTAATGATCATATTGAAAAATGTGGGTTGATTAGGAAGAGGTGGCATAGATTTTGTGAGGGGGAAGATGGCGTTTAATTTGCTGGAGTTTTGAAGGGGTAACAAGAGTATTGATGAGGGAATGCTCTTGAGGTGTGTGTCAACATCCAAAATTCATTTGATACAATGCCATACCACGGACTTGCAAATCTTGGAATGAAAGGGACATGGATACAAAATTAGCTGAATAATTAGAAAGAGTGAGTGATGTTTTTTTTTTTTTGCCTGGTGGAAGGTTTGTAGTGGGGTTCCCAGGGGTCAGAATTGGGACCCTTGTTTTTCCCGATATGTTAACGATCTAGATCTTGGTGTGCAAGGGACAATTTCTAAATTTGTGGATGATGAAGCACTGAAACCGTGTGGAGGACCGTGTGGAACTCCAAAAGGGCATAGACAAGTTGGAATAGGCAGGTGGCAAATTAAGTTTGATACGGAGAAGTGAGGTGATTCATTTTGGTGGGAAGAAGAATGTGGAGGCAAATACAATAAGGGGCACAACTTGAAAAGATGTGAAGGAGCAGATAGACCTGGGTGTATATGTGCATAAATCAGAAGGTGGCAGGGCATGTGGAAACAGCAGTTGTGTCCTAGGCTTGTGGCAGAGTAAAAGAGCCAAGGACGTTATGCTGAACTTGTATAAGACGCTGGACCTCAGCTGGAATATAATAATCGCTTATTGTCACTTATTGTGTACAGTTGAGTGCCACACTATAGGAAGGATGTGAACGCATTAGAAAGAGTGCAGAAGACGTTTGCAAGAATGCTTCTAGGGATGAGAAACTTCAGTTATGAGGACGGATTAGAGAAGTTGGGACTGTTCCCCTGCGAGAAGAGGAGGCTGAGAGGGGGTTTGATAGAGGTGTTCAAAACCAAGGGCCTGGGCAGATGAGATGGGGAGAAACTGTTCCACTTGTAAAAAGGATCAAATTGGAGAGAGCACAGATTTAGTGATTTTGTAAAAGAAGCAAATGTGATTAGAAAAAGCTTTTCCCCGCAGCAAGTGGTTTGGGTGTGGAATGTTCTGCCTGGGAGTGTGGTGTAGGCCGGGTCCATCAAGGCATTCAAGAAAATAATGTGCCAAGTTATAGGGAGAAGGCAGGGGAATGGCACTAAATCATAATGCTCATTTGGAGAGCCATTGTCGACATGGGCTTTCTGCATTGTAATAATTCTTTGGAATTGAGTTAATGAATACAGCTGTTCTCGGGAATGGTGGTAATAGCCATCATCAACTGTTGTAAACGGCCATTGGGTTCACTAATGCCTTTCTAAGGGAGGGAGGAAATCTGCCATTTTTTCCTGGTCTGACCAACTGGTGACTCCAGATCCGAAACAATGTGGTTGACTCTTAATTGCTCTCTGCAATAGTTCAAGGGCAATGAGGGATGGGAAACCACGCTGGTCTTGCTATATCCCGTGAAAGAAAAATAAGTACAGCTGCACAGACTTGGCAAAACCTGTCACCCTGAATGTGATTAACAATTGTTGCTGAGCCCAACTTCATTGCTCATTCTCCACTGGACGAGGTCACAACTGCGGGAAAATATAGAAGGCAAGCTAGCAGTGTCAGTGTTGCTGTTTTCAGCTCTCACTCGCAGGCTCTCTGGCTTAACTCTCACTTGCAGGCTCACTGGCTTGCATGTTCTTTTTTCCCCCCCTCGCCATCTCCCCCAGAGGGCGAGCTTCAAGTTCCGATGTAAATTTACACAACAGAAATGGGATATTCAGTCCCACCATTCCATGCAGGTGCTTTCCCAATCTTCATCTCTTCCACACCTTGTAACTGATCCCGCTTCCTGTTAAATGCAGCTATGCTGGGTTTTTAAAAATTTGTTTATGGAATGTAGGCATCGCTGGTTAGGCCAGCATCTATTGCTCAACCCTAGTTGCCCTTTTGAAGGTGGTGGTGAGCTGCCGCCTTGAACCGCTGCAGTCCTGGAGGTGTTCCACTGTGCTGTTAGGGAGGGAGTTCCAGGATTTTGACCCGGCGACAGTGAAGGAATGACAATTATATTCCAAGTCACGATGGCGAGTGGCTTGGAGGGGAACCTCCAGGTGGTGGGTTCCCAGATATCTGCTGTTGTCCTTCTAGATGGTAGTTGTTGTGGGTCTGGAAGGTGTTGTCTAAGGAACCTTGGTGAGTTACTGCAGTGCACCTTGTAGATGGTACACACGGTTGCCACTGTTTGTCGGTGCTGGGCTTTGAATGTTTGTGGAAGGGGGAGCAATCAAGCTGGCTGCTTTGTCCTGGATGGTGTTGCGTTCTTAAGTGTTGTTGGAGCTGCACTCATCCAGGCAAGTGGAGAGTATTCCATTACACTCCTGACTTAATAAGAATAAAAGAACTAGGTGCAGGAGTAGGCCATCTGGCCCTTCGAGCCTGCTCCGCTCATGGCTGATCTTTTGTGGACTCTGCTCCACTTTCCCACTCAAACACCATAATCCTTTATTCTTCAAAAAACTATTTATCTTTATCTTGAAAACATTTAATGAAGGAGCCTCAACTGCTTCACTGGGCAGGGAATTCCATAGATTCACAACCCTTTGGGTGAAGATGTTCCTCCTAAGCTCAATCCTTGTACGTTGCGCCTTGTAGATGGTGGGCAGGCTTCGGAGGGGTCAGGAGGTGAGCCACTTGCCGTCGGATTCCTAGCTTTTGGCCTGCCCTAGTAGCCACAGTATTAATGTGTCTAGTCCAGTTCAGTTTCTGATCAGTGGTAACCCCCAGGATGTTGATTGTGGGGGTTTCAGCGATGGTGATGCCATTGAATGTCAAGGGGTGGTGGTTAGATCCTCTCTTGTAGGAGATAGTCATTGCCTGGCATTTGTGTGGCGCAAATGAAACTAGCCACTTGTCAGTCCAAGCCTGGAGCACAAGTCTTCAGATAGTGTCCAGGTCTTGCTGCATTTGGACATGGATTGCTTCATTATCTGAGGGGTTGTGAATGGTGCTGAACATTGTGCAGTCATCCGCAAGCATCCCCATTTCTGATCTTATGGGAGGTCATTGATGAAGCAGCTGAAGATGGTTCGGCCTGGGACACTTCCCTGAGATCTCCTGCAGTGATGTCCTGGAGTTGAGATGATTGACCTCCAACCACCACAACCATCTTCCTTTGTGCCAGATGTGACTCCAACCAGTGGAGAATTTTCCCCGAATCCAGTCTAGCTAGGGTTCCTTGATGCTATACTCGGTCAAATGCTGCCTTGATGTCAAGGGCAGTCACTCTCGCCTCACCTCTGGCATTCAGCTCTTTTGTCCATGTTTGAACCAAGGCTGTGATGAGGTGAGGAGCTGAGTGATCCTGGTGGAACCCAAGCTGAGCGTCTGTGAGCAGATTATTGCTGAGTAATAATAATCTTTATTGTCACAAGTTACTGTGAAAAGCCCCTAGTTGCCACATTCCGGTGCCTGTTCGGGTACACTTGAGGGAGTTCAATGTCTGAATGTCCAAATTACCTACCAGCACGTCTTTTGGGACTTGCGGGAGGAAACCCACGTAGACACGGGGAGACTCCGCACAGACAGTGACCCAAACCGGGAATCGAACCTGGGACCCTGGTGCTGTGAAGCAATAGTGCTACCCACTGTGCTATCATGCTGCCATAGGTACTGCTTGATAGCACTGTTGATGACTTCTTCCATCACTTTGCTGATGATGGACAATAGACTGATGGGGCAGTAATTGGTTGGGTTGGATTTGTCCTGTTTCCTGTGTACTGGACGCACCTGGGCAATTTTCCACATTGCAGGGTCGATGCCAGTGTTGTAGCTGTACTAGAACATATTTGGCTAGGGGTGCAGCAAGTTCTGGAGCACAAGTCTTCAGTACTATTGCTGTGATATTACCAGGGCCCATAGACTTTGCAGTATCCAGTGCCTTCAGCCATTTCTTGATATCACGTGGAGTGAAAGGTATTGGCTGAAGACTGACATCTGTGATGCTGGGGACCTCCAGAGGAGACGGAGATTGATCATCCACTTGGCACTTCTGGCTGAAGATTGTTGTGAATGCCTCAGCCTTGTCTTGTGCACATATGTGCTGGGCTCCTCCATCATTGCCTCAACCAATTCATGCAGCGAGTTCCACATTCTAATAACTTGCCTGGTGGTTGTATTAGTGACTGTCTTATGTCCCCTAATTGTGATTCCCACCATCCTGATCAATGTTGTTTTGTTTTGTCTCTTCACAGCTGAACCAAAATCTCGGTGACTCAATGAATCAACTGGAACAACAACACACGGGCAAGTCCATGACACAAGTCAAGGGAGCACAAAGGTTGGTTTTATTATAACCCCCTGTTCTTTATAAAAAAAATAAAAAAAAATGCTTTCTGCTTCATTTGATCTGACGATTTCTTGGGATACAATATTCCAACATTTGATATTACAAGTCTCTTGCCTTACTGGATGTGTTTTCTGGTCTACTGAAGTTGCTGACCTTTCCTTCAGACATGCATTTGGTCCCAGGGTCCTGCATGAGGAATGGGTCTGTCACTTCTGACCTAGTTTTTAATAAAAAGTGGCAGACTTGCATTTTATACAGCATCTTTCAAGGCATCCTAAATGCTTTACAGAGAGTGAAGTACCTTTTTGAAGTGTCGTCAATGTTGTAATGAAGGAAACACGACATCCAGTTTGTATACTGCAAGCTCTCACAGCCAGCAATGTGATAATGATCAGATAATTGGTTTTAGTGGTGTTGATTTGAGGGGTACATGTTAGCCAGGGTTCAAAATATTGTCATGACCTATTTTATCTCTAACATGGAGAGGACAGTTGGGGCTTCTGCTTCCTTTTTCATCTGAAAGGCTGCCTGTAAACTGCTTCGCAAACCTCCTGATGCCTGTAAACTGCTTCGCGAAGCTCCTGAAAAATGCTTTAAGTCTGTCCTTGCATTGTGGCTGCTTGCTGGGATATTTGAGTGCTTGCAGATGCTTGGCAATTTGAAGAGGTGAGTAAGGATATACATCGCATTGGTTTCCTCTTGCTCCTTCCTATGACGTACAGGAAGGCCAGACAGCATGGGGAAAGTGATAGTCATTAAATATTGTCTGTCAGTGCTCTTGCATACCGGAAACCTCTACCAGCCCAGTGGATAATAGTGAACAAATGCATCAAAACTGTTTCTTGTTCAGTTGCAAGGAAGTCCTGCTGCAGCATTAAGAATAGATTGTATAATTGTGTTCTCAATTGCTGTGGTGATGGATCTGTATTTTGTTGATATATTTACGTGTCACCACACTGATATATCAATCATACAGCACTCTAGACTGAGCTTCTTGAGTGAAGTCAAGAAAATCTTTATTTATGTCAGTTTAAAAGTCTATTGATCAAGTCAAATTTGATACGAATACATTTAACAAGTTGTTTGTCCAATGCAAATACAGATGAGTTGAATTCAAGATACAATTACATTCAAAGCAATTTTTTCAGATTAAAATGTACGATACAAAACTGAAACAAAGAAAATAGCTGTTTGCAAAGCAAGGTAGAAATAGGTTTCAAGGGTTAGATTAAAGATTAATTCAGAGAGAGAGAGCTTATAGATGATTTTGGAGAGCCCGAGAGAGAGTTCTCTCCCTGTCTCATAAGTAAAAAATAATCGTTAAGGTTCTATCCCCTTTCTAACTGTGATTGGCTTAAAATATTTATAATTCATTTAATTCGATGAAATGTCTGTCTATCAAGTTTTAAGAGATAATATACATGGGAAAACGTCTGCATGTTTCAAACCACCTGTTTCCCACCATGTTGTCCAGAACTGGGATGTTTGCCCAATAATGACAACAATGAGTCTAAAGTCAGTCTGAACACTGACTTTCTTATCAAGATGTTTCCCATGCTCTCAGCATTTTATGCTGTTATGGCTAATATATATGATTTTTAATTGTATAATGTCACCTAAATCATTTCTTTCCTTAAACCTTTATTACCTATAATAAAGTAGGTTTCTATCATGTGGTAATAGATTCTCTGCAATCCGTGCCCCTCCCTTGATTTTTCTAATAAAATAGCTGCAATATTCTAACATTTCAACAAAACACTATTTCCCACTTGCAGGTGATTTGGACTTGTCTTAAATGCATATGCAAAACAACTGATTTAAAGTGGTCAATCTTTATTATCATCGAGTCTGCACTGGCTCTTGGAAAGAGTACCCTACCCGAGGTCAACACCTCCACCCTATCCCATAACCCAGTAACCCCACCCAACACTAAGGATTAATTTATCATGGCCAATCCACCTAACCTGCACATCTTTGGACTGTGGGAGGAAACCGGAGCACCCGGAGGAAATCCACGCACACACTGGGAGGATGTGCAGACTCCGCACAGACAGTGACCCAAGCCGGAATCGAACCTGGGACCCTGGAGCTGTGAAGCAATTGCGCTATCCACAATGCTACCGTGCTACCGTGTCACACATCCCGAAAGATGTGCTGTTGGGTAATTTGAACATTCTGAATTCTTCCTCCGTGTACCCGAACAGGCACCGGAATGTGGTGACTAGGGGCTTTTCATGGTAACTTTGTTGCTGTGTTAATGTAAGCCTACTTTTGACAATGAAGATTATTATTAAGTAGGCTTGCAATGCAGTTATTGTGAAAATCCCCTAGTTGCCATACTCTAGCGCCTGTTCGAGCATACTGAGGCTGAATTCTGAATGTGAAGCAACAATGCTAACCACTGCTACCATGCCACCCATAAATCCCACTCGGTTCAATCGTAATTTATCTTTTAAATGTATTATATAAAACTGATTAAGAATGACTGACTTGTGTGGGATAAGTGTGTGCACGACTGGACATAGGGCAGCAAGGTGGCAGAGCGGTTAGCACTGCTGCCTCTAGTAAGAGACCCAGTTTCAATTCTGGCCTTGGGTGACTGTCCATGTGCAGTTTGCATTTCATCTCGGTGTCTGCGTGGTTTTCCTCCGACTGCTCCGGTTTCCTCCCGCAGTTCAAACGTGTGCAGGTTGGATGGATTAGCCGTGCTAAATTGCCTCTTCGTGCCAATGATGTGTAGGTAAGGGTCATTGGGATAGGGTGGGGAAGTGGGCTTGGATGGACTGCTCTGAAGGTGGGGGCAGACTCGATCGGCCGAATGGCCTCTTTCTGTACTTTGAGTCAGAAATCTAAGATTTCTGGCCAAATAAATGGCCATAGTTTCAGGAGGCTTTGGAGCCATGTTTGATTTTACTTTCTCGAAGCTGTATCATGGCCATTGTTGAAGGGATGGCCACATCTTTCCGTAGCATGGGAGCAAAGACAAGCAATAATTGGATGGGCAATTGAGGGAATGAGGATCGAGTAGGGGAATGGGACTGACTGGATTGCTGTGCGGAAGACTGTCATGGACCTGATGGGCTGAATGGCCTTTTGTGCCATAATGACTCTTGGAAGGGAAATGCATGTCAAGCTCTCCTGCTCCAAATTGCCCTCCTATTGTCAGGCTGCACGTTGCTGATTTGAAACCCGCCATGGAACATCAGCTTGTATTTTATCGTGTTTTTGGTTGAGAAACACAACGCCTCTATTGCCGGTGTGGTGGGCATATTACACTTCTCTGTATGCAAATTTGAGTATCTTTAAAACGTGCATACAGCGAACCCCACTTCCCTAATCCCCATGAATAGAAAAAGGCACCATGTATGAATAATTGGTGGTGTGTACCTGCTGAAAAATATCTTTTAGAAGCCAGATTAAAAATTCTGAGCCAGTCAGGTATCTGGCCCTGTGTCTTCGCTAAAAATGTTTGTATTTTAAAAAATATTTTTATTCAAGGCGTTTTTACTTGCTGTCCAAGGCGTTTTTACTTGCTGTCCAAGGCACAATCGTCTCTGTACAACCATCATGTAACAAAGCCTCCCCATTGCCTTGCATGCCCCATTATATAGCCATAAAATAATAACTTAAACACAAAAAAGAAAAAGTAAATGCAACCCCTGCTGACAGGTACAGATCCTTTAAAGGGGAAGATGAACAACCGCTACGTCTAGAGGAGCCGTTCCTCTGACCCCCTAATGGTGAACGTTTATCTTCTATGGGTGCTAGAATTCTGCCAGGTCACTCACCCACCCCACTGCCCAGGATGACTCTGGTGCCTATCACCCAGCAAGATCTGCCTCTGGGCTAACTGGGAGGTAAAGGCAACACATCAGCGCCTCTGCCCAACTGCACTCCCCAAGATCCTCCAAAACCCCGAATATTGTCACCCACTGGCTCGGAGCCACCTTCACCGCCAAAATCTTTGGTGACATAGTTCCTGAGGAAAAACTCCTTCAATTTCGGGCCAGACCAAATCAATCAGTGTGTTTCGCTGGTCCCAAAAATGTTTGCGCCTGGATGGAAACCTTTCCAAGCACTTGTATTTGGCTTAAACAGACACTTGTGCAGATCGGCACACTTGCACTGCTCTGTGGATTAGTCCTCCTCTCCTCGAGTGCACCCTTTGACAATGATCCATATTGAGAGATTTGCCTTCAGCTTTAAGTTGTTGAGCTGAGCAAGCTAGTTGCTGGCTGGTTTAGCACCGTGGGCTAAATAGCTGACTTGTAAAGCAGACCAAGGCCAGCAATGCGGGTTCAATTCCCTTAACGGCCTCCCCGAACAGGCCGAATGTGGTGATTAGGGGCTTTTCACAGTAACTTCATTGAAGCCTACTTGTGACAAGCTATTATTATTATTGAATTAGTTTTAAATTGTCATTCGCATGCTGAGAATCATATTTCCTGATTGTGCAATAATGTTAGTGAAGGGTGGCACTGCTGCCTCACGGCGGTGCGGACGCGGGTTCGATCCTGGCCCCAGGTCACTGGAGTCTCCCGTGTCTGCGTAGGTCTCACTCCCGCAACCCAAAGATGTGCAAAGTAGGTGGATTGGCCACGCTAAAATTCCCCTTAATCGGAAAAATTAAAGTGAATGAAGTTTTTTTTTTTTTATCACCACATCATGCACACTTGCTGTCAGATGTGCAGCATTACTTCAGATTGCCTTTTAAAATATTAGATCACTTGGCTGTCATCATCCAGAAAACTCTCGCTTGTAACCCACGTGTGGTTATTATTTTGAGCCAAAATCTTTCAAACTTTTTTTTTCATTCTTGGATTCCTGTCACACTTGGACTCTGTAGCAATCTATAATCTTCCCCCCCCCCCCCCCCCCCCCCCCCCCCCCACCCCCTCAGGAAGTTGTTGAGCTGCGCAAGCTAGCTGCTGGCTGGCTTATTCACATTCCTATTGACTTCCGCAGTGCCATTACCCAATGTTTGATTGCTTGTTGGTTTACAGAGGAAATTTGTTTTTGGTTCTGCAAGCTACTGGATGACATTTTGACAAGGAGGCTCATATTCAACGTGATAAAGGAGACAAATAGAAAACTTGTCCTGGAAATCCAGAACAAAATGAAGCTGGATGTCAAGAGGGTCAGGATGTGACCATTTTAATTTATTTTTGGAGAGCGGGAGGAGAGTGCACACTCAGAAATTACCATATAAATCTCTGGATTCTGATCGACCTGCTGCGTGTTAATATTGAACTGTTAAGTAAACTTCCGCACAAAGGCACTTGATGTATATGAAACAGATTTAATTCATATATAGTATCGGTGATCACCCTAACTGCACAGAGTGGCTTTCTCTTTTTGAGTCCTCCGAAGAACACTTACTCCTTTTTCACACCATATTTTCCCTATGTCAGTGGTGCGTGTCCTGGATAAGATGCCATGTAAAGAGTTGTAATTGTTTACTTCATAGCTGTTTCTCTCAACTGTTCGTTAATCCTTTGAAGAACAAGCTTTATTAATACTTAACATAAAATCAAATTACTGCAGCTGCTGGAATTTGAAACGAACAGGAAATGCTGGACAATCTCAACAGTTCTGACCGCATAATAATGAACACAGAACTTACAGTGCAGAAGGAGGCCATTCGGCCCATCGAGTTTACGCCGACCCACTTAAGCCCTCACTTCCACCCTATCCCCGTAACCCAATAAACCCTCCCAACCTTTTTGGTCACTAAGGGCAATTTATCATGGCCAATCCACCTAACCTGCACAACTTTGGAATGTGGGAGGAAACCGGAGCACCCGGAGGAAACCCACGCAGTCACGGGGAGAACGTGCAGACTCCGCACAGACAGTGACCCAGCGGGGAATCGAAACTAGGACCCTGGTGCTGTGAAGCCACAGTGCTATCCACTTGCGCTACCGTGCTGCCCTAAATGTTTATTTGTGTCACAAGTAGGCTTACATTAACACAGTAAGAAGTCTTACAACACCAGGTTAAAGTCCAACAGGTTTGTTTCGATGTCACTAGCTTTCGGAGCGCTGCTCCTTCCTCGGGTGAATGAAGAGGTATGTTCCAGAAACATGTATATAGACAGATTCAAAGATGCCAGACAATGCTTGGAATACGAGCATCAGCAGGTGATTAAATCTTTACAGATCCAGAGATGGGGTAACCCCAGGTTAAAGAAGTGTGAATTGTGTCAAGCCAGGACAGTTGGTAGGATTTCGCAGGCCAGATGGTGGGGGATGAATGTAATGCGACATGAATCCCAGGCCCCGGTTGAGGCCGCACTCGTGTGTGGAACTTGGCTGTAAGTTTCTGCTCGGCGATTCTGCGTTGTCGCGCGTCCTGAAGGCCGCCTTGGAGAACGCTTACCCGGAGATCAGAGGCTGAATGCCCTTGACTGCTGAAGTGTTCCCCGACTGGAAGGGAACATTCCTGCCTGATGATTGTCGCGCGATGTCCGTTCATTCGTTGTCGCAGCATCTGCATGGTCTCGCCAATGTACCACGCTTCGGGACATCCTTTCCTGCAGCGTCTGAGGTAGACAACGTTGGCCGAGTCGCACGAGTATGTACCGTGTACTTGGTGGGTGGTGTTCTCACGTGTAATGGTGGTATCCATGTCGATGATCTGGCACGTCTTGCAGAGATTGCCATTGCAGGGTTGTGTGGCGTCGTGGTCACTGTTCTGAAGGCTGGGTAGTTTGCTGCAAACAATGGTTTGTTTTGAGGTAGCGTGGTTGTTTGAAGGCAAGTAATGGGGGTGTGGTGATGACCTTGGCAAGATGTTCATCTTCATCCATGACGTGTTGAAGGTTGTGAAGAAGATGTCTTAGTTTCTCCGCTCCGGGGAAGTACTGGACGACGAAGGATATTCTGTCGGTTGTGTCCCATGTTTGTCTTCTGAGTAGGTCAGTGCGGGTTTTTGCTGTGGTGCGTTGGAACTGTCGATCGATGAGTCGAGCGCCATATCCCGTTCGTACGAGGGCATCTTTCAATGTCTGTAGATGTCTGTTACGCTCCTCCTCGTCTGAGCAGATCCTGTGTATACGGAGAGCTTGTCCATAGGGGATGGCTTCTTTAATGTGTTTAGTGTGGAAGCTGGAGAAGTGGAGCATTGTGAGGTTATCCGTGGGTTTGCGGTAAAGCGAAGTGCTGAGGTGACCATCCTTGATGGAGACGAGTGTGTCCAAGAATGCAACTAATTTTGGAGAGTAGTCCATGGTGAGTCTGATGGTTGGATGGAACTTATTAATGTCATCGTGTAGTTGTTTCAGTGATTCTTCGTCATTAACACGGCAAGGAAGTTACTGTGAAAAGCCCCGAGTCGCCACTCTCTGGCAATCTTCGGGTACACAGAGGGAGAAATCAGAATGTCTAATTCACCTAACGAGCGTGTCTTTCGGGATTTGCGGGAGGAAACCGGAGCACCTGGAGGAAACCCACGCAGACACTGAGTACATGCAGACTCCGCACAGACAGTGGCTGAAGCTGGGAATCGAACCCAGGTCCCTGGTGCTGTGAAGCATCTGTGGAGAAAGAATGGAGCTAACGTTTCTGGTCTGGATGGCTCTTCATCAAAGCTTTATTAACAATATTTTTGTATGTTATCGTCAATGGATCCCTCTACCTATGCGTATTACCCCAACAACTAAGTTGCACTGTAATTACTTGTGACTAAACTCATTACTGTTGCTTATTTCTCCGCCAAAGCTTTTCTAATAACACTCTTATGTGAAAAGCAGGTCAGGCCTGCTTTCCTTGCGATACTTCAAAGCCGCATTGTTCATTTTGGACAGCATGTTTCTCCAAGGTGCAAAGGCATTCAGCATTTAGCTCTTAACCCTCAATGGCCAACATAACAGCTGTTCAAGATGTATAACAGTCTGCATTTATTGGCGTGGTCACAGTGGTTAGCACTGTGCTTCACAGCGCCAGGGTCCCAGGTTCGATTCCCACTTGGGTCACTGTCTGTGCGGAGTCTACACGTTCTCCCTATGTCTGTGTGGATTTCCTCCGGGTGCTCTGGTTTACTCCCACAAGTCTTGAAAGATGTGCTTGTTAGGTGAATTGGACATTCTGAATTCTCCCTCTGTGTACCCGAACAGGCGCTGGAGTGTGGCGACTCGGGGATTTTCACAGTAACTTCATTGCAGTGTTAATGTACTACTTGTGATAATAATGATTATTATATTGCTCTGCTAATGCCTGGTCTATGGCGGATTTTAATTTGAAGCAACCTTATATACTGGTGGTTTAACTAGTGCTTTGACAACTCCACTTACTAGTGATTTCAAATACTGTTCATCGCCGTGACCAGATTTCACTTGTCGCATGAAGTGAGTGTTCATTTGGTGTATGAAAGTCTCTTCTAAAGCACCGTAGGAGTAGGCCATTCAGCCCCTCGAGCCTGTTCTGCCATTGAAGTCATGGCTGGCTGACTGATTTTTGCTTCCAATCCATTTCCCCACTTTTGCTTCATGCTCTTACCTTTTATTATAAAAATTAGAACCGTGGAATTTTAATTGAACACCTGAACCACTTGGAAAGGAGAGTGAGTTCCACGTCGTTTTGTGGAAGGCGAGTGCTTTCATTCCTGAATTGGTTAAGAAGCTGTTTGGAATAAAATAAATTTTTGCACCCCTGTTAAAATTTGGGCAATTCACCACCAGTTTTCGGTGGCTGCTTTCACTTCACTTGAAAAATGCTTATTGTCACAAGTAGGCTTCAAATGAAGTTACTGTAAAAAGTCCCTAGTCGCCACATTCCGGCGACTGTTGGGGGAGGCTGGTACGGGAATTGAACCATGCTGCTGGCCTGCCTTGGTCTGCTTTAAAAGCCAGGATTTAGCCCTGTGCCTTCATTTCTTTCCTTCACTGTCCCCAGCAGATCAGTCAGGAGCACTTCCATGAAGGTGGAAAAGGCAGGTCATCGGCCCGTTCGGAGGTTTGTGCTCACTTGTGGTGGGTTAGTTGGAGCTAGTTGACTTGTGTGGATTGATTTCCTCCTTGTCCTAATGTAGAAATCTTCTTGGACATTCAGACTTGCTGTGATTCTTTCCAGAATTCTCTTTTGGATATTTTAATAAACTAAAACTTTATTTTGAAATTTGAATTGAATTGGTGTCAGGAAGAGAGTAGAGGTCTTGTGGCACAGTGAGCAGCGTCCCTACCTCTGAGCTAGGAGCTCCAGCTGGAGTGCCACCCCGTGGCTTGATGGTGAAGGAAGGTGCTCTCCTAACATGGCCAGCAGGTTAAGTATCGGCATGTAGAATCCTTCAATACACCAATGGCAGGCAGTAAGAGGGGGCGAGACTTCTGGTCAGCCATGTGTGGATTGTCGCCCCTCAAGCTAAAAGCCTCTTGTTGCTCTTATTAGCCTTCATTTTATTAGCTCTGATTATGTCACCTTTGCTCACGAGTTGCCAGGTATCTTTCTGATACCGCCACGTGGTTCAAGCTCGAGTTATGATTAATAAGTCAGCACACCGCTTAGTAAGATTGAAATCAACGGTCATTTATTATGTATAGCAATAAATACTTACACAATCCTACTATCTATATCAAAACCTACCACTACTGGCCAATACTTAACTTTAGGAATGGCCCACCAGGTCAGGGAAATGAATGGTTTATCGAATCTGGTCTGGCCTGCGGTATTCAAAAGGCTGATACGGGTCGATGGCTAGGAGTCTTTCTCGGGTAGCGATTGCTGGAGTCAAACTTACAGTTTCTGGTCGATGTTCTTGCGAAGGCTGCGAGCAGGTGAAGAAGGGAGAGAGAGAGAGCCCTGAACTTGGCCCCTCAATTTATCGGGCCCAGGGGCTTCCCGCCTCTTGGGGCGGCCCTGAGTCCCAAGTGATTGGACTTGTTCCCAATCACTGGGTTCGATATGCTCCAATAATGGGGCGATTCCTCGATCGGGGGGGGGGGGTCGGTCGTTCACCTGTCTTTGTTTCGGCCACTGCAGGCGCCGAGAGGTCTGGCCCGGCATTCAATTGCTAATATGTTGCAATTGTACCCGGGGATAGCCGATTAAACTGCAGATGTCTGTGTTGATGTGCCTGCTAATAGTCGTGGGTATCGATCTGGGCCGACTTCCCCGGAGCCAAATACGCTATTCTGTCTGCAGCTGTCAGTTTGTGTCCTGTTGGCTGCTTTCCCCATCAGCTTTTTCGGTTAGCCATTTTATATCGGGTTTTGGCCAAATTAATCGGGAATCGGCCATTTTAGGTGGCTACACTCTTGACGACAGACTAGCGACTTGTTAACCTTGTTATGGAATAGGATGAAAATCTGCCTTGTGCACTACTCGGTGTGGGAAGAGAAACCGCAACTGGGTGAAGTAGGCGGAGCCCTGTAGAGCCGGTCTATCTTTGCCAATGTCATTTTCCCTCCATGTAAGTGGTTGCCTAGTGGCAGCTCTCCTTGTCTTGGGAGTTCACGCCCCATACCAGGGACTTGACTGCATGTTCCAGACTAACACTCCGGTGCTGAATTGTCACAGGTGCCACCTGGCAGACCTTGACTGTCTGTCTCCGATATAAAAGATCCCACAGCATTGTTTTGAAGAGCACAGCACTGTTTTGAAGAGCAGTGCGTGTCCTGGTCACTCTGTTCCTCAGTCAGTAACAAAGAAACCGATTTGGTCACTCTAGCCATGCTGTTTTGAGAATTTGCAGTGAAATGAAATGAAAAATGAAAATCGCTTATTGTCAAATGAAGGCTTCAAATGAAGTTACTGTGAAAAGCCCCTAGTCGCCACATTCCGGCGCCTGTTCGGGGAGGCTGGTACAGGAATTGAACCCGTGCTGCTGGCCTGCCTTGGTCTGCTTTAAAAACCAGCTATTTAGCCCAGTGTGCTAAACCAAACCAGTGTTTATGTTTTCTACATTCCAACAATGGCTATAGTTTGTCTGTGAAGCACCAACCGTACAACATCAGGATCATTTGAGTGTAAGCAATGTCTTGCTATTCTCACTTGTGTAAGAAGATAGCACATCAACGATGGTTCCTAAAGTCAACAAACCACATTATTCTCCTGGAAATGTGCTAAATCTGCACTGCCTCGTTTCAATTCCGTTCTTTTTGAATATTGGACTCTGCCCAAGTGTTGGTTTTAGTTCAGGTTTTCCCAGAACTATAAATGCAACTCGTGGGTGACTATCTCTATTATGAGTCACCGAAGAGCAGCAACTATTTGGGCTGTTTTCAGTCGGTGATCATGGAAAACATTCTGGAAGCCAGCAGATTCATTGCATTGTTTTTCAAAAAAAGGGTTTTTATAATTTCTGATTTAGGATCTACATTTATTTCTGGGGAGATGATGGTAATAATGGCGGTAACACAGTGCTTCTTTTAAATCTTTATTGTCACAAGTAGGCTTACATTAACACTGCAATGAAGTTACTGTGAAAAGCCCCTAGTCGCCACATTCCAGTGCCTGTTCGGGTACACGGAAGGAGAATTTAGAATGTCCACCCTAACAGCACTTTCGGGTTAGCATTGTTTCTTCACAGCAGCAGGGTCCTGGGCTCAATTGCCGCTTGGGTCACTTTGTGCGGAGTCTGAAGGTTCTCCGTGTCTGCGTGGGTTTCCTCTGGGTGCTCTGGTTTCCTCCCACAAGTCCCGAAAGGCATGCTGTTAGGTGAATTAGACATTCTGAATTCTCCCTCCGTGTACCCAAACAGGTGCCGGAATGTGGCGACTAGGAGATTTTCACAATAACTTCATTGCAGTGTTGATGTAAGCCTACTTGTGACACTAATAAATATTATGATTATTTCAATAAACTAGTAATTCAGAGGCCCAGAATCCCATTTGGTTCATGGAAGTCGGTCTGGCCTACCTGCCAGTGTCACTCCAGGCCTGCAACAGTAGTGGTCTGGAGTTCTTCACCTGCCAGTGCGGAGAATCCTTGGTCGCAGCTACTGATTAGGAACAGAGAAATTGCTGTGGCAAGGGTTAGTTCACTGTGGTTGGCTGGATGCTGCTTCTAGGAAAACCATGTCTATTTATATACCACTTTTTAAAAGAAAAATAACAAAGAGCCCCAAGCCACTTCTCAGGAGCTTTATAAAAGCAAATGCCACTGAACCATGTGCGACGTTTAGGTCAGATGACCAAAGGCCGAGTGGTCAAGAGTTTCTTAAAGGAGACTAGTGAAGTGGAGAGGTGTAGGGAGGGAATTCCAGAGCTTGGGGATGAGGCAGCTCGAGGCACTGAAGTTAGTAAAATTGGTGGGGGATGGAATGGTTGTTTGAGGTCCGAATTGGAGAACGGCGCAGACCTTGGAGGGTGTGGCTGGAGGAAATGGAGAGCCCTCAGATCATGGAGGAAAGGATCGTAATTTTGATATTGAAACTCAATGAGTGCAGAGATAATGGGTCAACGGGTCTTGGTACAAGTTAGGACACAGCATCAGTGTTTTGGATATCCTCCGATTTGTAGAGGCTAAATGGGCAGTGGAAGATCTGGGCACCTGAATCTCCAAGCAAGTTCACTTGGTTATTTCATCCACTGTGTGGCTGTCATTCAGATTGTTGTCACCTCTTTCCTCAGATGTGCTATTAACCTTTCTCAATAGATGGTGACCCATAATGCTATTAAGAAAAGTAGCTATAATTGGTTTTAATGACCTGTTGCTGCTAACCAGATTAAGCGGAATGCTGTACGTCACTATTTTTGGCTGCTGCCTGATTTTTAAATCAAGGCGGAGGATTAAAATTACAGGCCATCTGAAGCTCTCTCATACTTGTGGACTGAAGAGAGGTGTTCCGCAATCTGCATTTGGTCTTGCCTATGTGGAGGAGATCACATTTTGAGCAGCAAAGAGGATACTAGATTGATAGAAGTACACTTAAATCCTTGATTTACCTGGAAGGAAAGGGTGTATGGGGCCTTGTGCAGTTAGGAGGGGATGTGAAATGGGCAGTGCTACATCCCCAACCTTTGCATTGATGGGCGCTGTGGAATAGGGGCGGGGAGTTGGAGTTGACTGAGTGGAGCAGGGTATCCTGGAGGGAGCAGTCACTTTGGAATTTGAGCTAAGGTGGCTCGCTGTATAAGGATCATCTGGGGGTGGGGTGGGGATTGAGGATTAATCCACAGATGTTCACTTGGGTATAGAGCAGTGTGTTTTGCCTCTGCCCACCTGTATGTTTAAAGGGAGTTTGTTACCGAGACCATTGTAACTTATATTTTGTAATCTGTGTATATTTGTGAAGCTGGGGGGAAGAGAGAGAGAGAGAGAACCAAGCATGTTGCATCGTAATCCAACTTTTGATGTATGTTTTTTTTCTTGTTAAAGCTAATTAGCAGTCCTGTGACTGTTCCTCCACAAAACGTTAGCATGGTTTTTGGGCCAGGATTCCATTCTGGAATCTCCCTGTCCACTTATAACCTTAAACTGGGCTTGTAATGTCACTTGCCACTTATCACATTGAACCCATATCTCCCATTCACTGCAATTGGTGACTGGTACTTCTGCTGCCTCAGCCCTAAGCTCTGAAGTTGTTTCTCTGAACTCAACCTCTCCTCCTACCATGATGTCCTCAAAACCGGTGCTTTGATCCAACCTTTACCTGCCTGTCCACCTTGCATGGTTCAGTGTTAGAATTTGTTGTAGCTCCTGTAAAATGGGTTTTTGTTTTTGCTACATGGAAGGCGCTGTACAAATGCAGGGGTTGAACGTGGTTACTTTGCATGTGAGAGTGAACTAGAGCTCATAAATATAAGACGATCCTTAGTCAATTTGGATAAAGAATGTAGGAGGAATTTTTGTACCTATAGAATGGTAACCTGGAACTTGCTGCCACATGGAGTAGTTGAGGTGAATAGCCTAAATGTGAGCAGAACAATGAGAGCAGCTTCTAGAAGGGTATGTTTATGTCCTAAGGCAAGGAAAGAAGGACACCATATAAAGAGGATGTTCTATCGAAAGTTGCATTGTGAATTTTAAGGTGTGTGTGTGTTGTGCCAACAGTACCCCTGTGAAATTGGAGAAGCCTGTAGTACCAGCAGTGGAAGAGTCTCCTCCAGGTAGTCCCACGACAAAGATTGACAACCATGTACCTGCTACTTCTCCTGCACCACATGCCCCCCCTCCTATACCAAAGTCACCATCCCAGGTAGGTTTATCAGTTGTCTTTCAGATGGCATGCTGTCTTCCGATTCGTGTTCTTCAATCAAGTAATTTGCTTAGTGTCAGCACTCGTAGTATGTGCATTAGTGTTTGGGAATAGTGCAATGATGGGGGTGGAATGGTTTGATTTTTGGAATTTTGCAACTGTAATGAGAGAACATCTGAACTTGGTTCAACCTTGTAGAAAATGTGTAGATTTATCTCTTCACTGGTCAGCGAATAACCAGCTGCCATCTCTTCCAATTCTTTACCCATTTGCTGACTATACTTGT